>NC_142441.1:138715151-139018181 GCF_059453495.1 Arachis ipaensis | reverse complement strand
CATGTAACAATTTTTATTTTGTTAAATTTGATTTAATATCAAAATTAAAATTAATTAAATAAATTAACTCAATAAAAATTAATGAATAGTGATAATATAATTTTTGAAATTAATAAATTAATCAATTATCAAACTAAATATTAGTTTTCTAAATATAAGTAAAACTACTAGTATTTTTTGTCTTCAAAAATTAGTTGAGATAAAAAAATAATATCTAGTTTTAATTAATAATTTTATTTTAAAATTATATAATATTTTTTTAATCTTAACTCTGAAATAAGTTTGCTTGTAACAACTATTTTGGGTGAAACAGTGTTTTATGTCATAAATATTGTAACAAATAAATTTTTTAATTGAATGGGTGGTAATTAATATTTTAAAATTGTAATAAATAGTAGAACAATTGTTTACAAATATGAAAGTTAATTTTTATATATTAAAATATGTATATTTTTACATAGTCATTTCATCACATTTATTCTTTTAGATAAATATTTATATGATGAATGTAAAATGTATTTTTTTTACATTATAATACATAATTGAATGGATTCATAAAATCTTTAATTTGACAATATATTAAAATTAAATTAAAAAATATATAAAAATATTTAATTATTTTAAAAAGAAAGAGAGAAAATTTATTGCAAATTAAGTTTTTATTATTTTATAGCAACATATCTGAAGGTTGTAGAAGGCTTAGAGAAGGGGTGTTGAATCTATGCCTTTCTTTTTGTTACTGAAATAACCTGTTTTTAAATGAACTTGCAATTCTGATTCTGTTTGAACTCAGCAGCGAAAATTTATGAGACAATTTCGTTTTGTCTCATGAATATCAGAAAATAGAACAGAGCAGAGAAGAGAAAAGCTAACACCACCATGTATCCTGGTTCGGTTGCCTTGTGCTATGCAACCTACGTCCAGTCTCCACCACAATAGTGGTGGAATTTCCACTATAGTTAAAGTATTACATACACCAATTCCACAGGATTAACACAATCATTTCACACTCAAGTTCTAACCTAACTTGACATTGGCGATGCTAATACCCAGGGGCTGAGCTAAACTAACTATTTAGGAGGGGAGGTGTTTAATAATTTTGCTAAAAATATTTTATATTACTATTTCTATTGATAAAATAAAAAAAATAAATATATAATCTCAATCAAAGTAAGACAATAATATATTAAAGTTACCACTTACAATTTTGTATCATGAAAATGCTATTCAACGTTTTTTTCTATTTTCAAAATCATCTATAATTGAATTTGTGTCGAAAATAGCTGCTAATTCTTTTTCTATATAGATGACCAAATTGTCTACAAGAAATTCATCAGCCATTTTGCTTCTGAGGCTTGTCTTAATAATTTTCATTGTTGAAAAGGCTCTTTCTGTTGTTGCTATAGACACTGGTAGAGTCAAAACAAGACGTATTAATCTATCAACCATGTGATAAGTTCTTGATTTTCCCGTTTCTTGCAACTTCTTGCATAATTCAGAAAGTGTACCAATGCCTTTCAAATGATTTGGTATATCATGCTGATAATGTTGCAACTGAGATTTCAAAATATTAACTCATTAGAAGGAAAGTCAAGGGGATAAAACTTCTCTGCTAACTTGCTAATTTCTTCAATATTAAATGATTTGACATTGTCTTTAGGATCCAAAGCACAACTCAAAGTCAAAAGCTCTATTGTTTGCTCATTAAATCTACTATTCAACTCTTGAATTGGAGTAGTAATAGTAGAAGCATCTTCATTCTCTTGATCTTTTCTTTTAAAAAATGTATCAATGGTTTTGAACTTACTCATAATTCAAATGGCCAAATAAGTTCCTATAATTAAAAATATATTTAGCAAAAAGTGTAAATTACAATCTAGATCTTTATAAAATATAAAAATTATATTTCAATTCAAAATAAGATATTAAAATTCAGAACAATAATACTAATATTGTAGTATAAATAATATAACCTTGTAATTAAATAGTTAACTAATAAAAAAACTAAATATACAAACTAACATATAATAACAAAAACTTAATTAACAAATAATAATAAATTAAGTAAATAACTAAATATATTAAAAAATATAAAAAAATTAGATAAGACTAACAGAAAAATAATAATAGAAAAGTCAATAGTTCAATAATTTTCTTAAAATAAAAAAGAATAAAAATAGAACCTTTTTTGAGAAACAGTAGTGAAGAATCACTTGTTGAATTACTATCTTTTTTCTTAATCTGCAAAAAAAAAAAAAAACAAGAGTCAAAGAGGTAACAGATAAGAAGATTAAAGAGATAAAGAAAAAGAAGAATAAGAAAAGTAAAAAATTATTACCTGCAAAGTGAAAGTAAAAAGTGTAGGAACAAAAAGAGGGATTGGAAAAATATGCGAACAAAGAGGAAGGGGGGCTGGGCGGCTGGCAAATAAAAAAAAGGGGTGGAAATTGGGAATTGGGAAATGGGCTATTAGGAAGGGGGGCTGGGCGGCTGGCAAATAAAAAAAAGGGTGGAAATTGGGAAATGGGCTATTGGGCTATTTTTTTATGAATTAAGGTAATACGAAAAAAAAGGGAGGGGGCTGGGAAATAAAAACAGGAGGGAGCTAGACTTTTTTTTAAATGAAAATTAAAATTTTGGGGGGGGGGGAGGGGGGAGGGGAGGGCATTGCCCCCCTTTAATAGTATGTACCTCCGCCCCTGGTAGGCAAGTTGAGTTGAATTGGTGCTTACCTGGTCTAGATCAAGCTAACAGAGTTTAGCTCATGATGGTTGGAGGTAACTAAAAATCTTCTAACGCGATCGAATGCAGATGTGAAGACCCAATTCTTCACAATTTCTTCTCTAGTCCGTGTGAAAGGAGAGAAATAGCTAGATTTTTAGCACTCTAGTATTTAAGAGAGCTACATCAAGAATTGATACGGATGTCTTGCCGTTTTCCATCATGAGTTTTTTGCATCTAATGTTGCTTTTCTCTTTTTGTTATCTCTATTTCTTTTATCTATTGATAGGTCTCTTGGGAGTCCCTCAATTTTTTTTCAATCCCTCTAATGTGAACATATGTTTCTAAATTTTTTTAAAATAAATATTTTCATTAGGAATATACATTAATTTGAGGGTATTTACAGATTTTCATCAAGTGCCTTATCTCATTTACAGTGTAAACAAGATAAGTTTGCTATATCTCATTTACACTGTAAACGAGATAAGGCACGAACACATGGTAATGTATCACATTTACAAACGTGATATGATACGAGCCTTATCTCGTTTACACTGTAAACGAGATAAGTCCAGAGAGCGACTATAAATGGAAGTCGTTCACAGTGTTTCAGACTCCATATTTCTCTCACATTTCTCTCATTTCTCTCTTTCTTACACTGTTTTCTTGATATTTATTAGTTCCTCGGACATTATGGCATGCCCGGATGCACGGGACCTTGACATTAACTGCCTCGACGCTAGTTAGCACATTGCGGGAGCCATCGACTTTGAGGTTAGTGTTATCTTTATTGTTTAAATTAATAAGTCTATGCGATTTTATTTCGAGAACTTTTATAGAGTTAGTGTTTTAACAAATGAGTAGGCTTGATGATATTGAGGTAACACAGTTTAGGTTAGTTGGCAAGTTAGTAACATGAGTTAGGTGTATAATTTACTCATAGTGAAAGTTAGATAAGTAATTACTTTGATTTGATTAGTTAATTAAATTTTTTCACATACCATGTTAGGGAGACAACTCTGCAACGCTTGGAGCAATCACGGCACCTCATTGTACAACTCCTCCCAATCACCATATATCTAGGCAATTGCCTTTTGTTTTACCATCCAAACCTTCTAGTATGACGGCTTGAAGTTATAGCTCTGTCTCACTATTCTCTGTAGAACAGGAATGGTCACTGATGGATTGGACTGTATGAGTGGCATGATGATTTTGCATATGAGATTGCCGTCCAGCTGTCGGTGATCCTGTGACATGGTGGGGCCAGACACGTGTGTGGTCCGCCAAATTTACGCACCTTCCTAACCATTTTAAATACAGTCGAATTAAAATCTAAACAAAATAAGAACGATGAAGAAGACAATGAATTAAAATATAATAACACTCACCAATATATGAAATTCTGTCGGAGGGCGACACGGAGACTCCAAGGACAACCATCTGTAAATTGCCGACAATGTATGTGATACTTGAATTAATCCGACTCGACTATTCGATACTCGGCACTTCTCCGGATGCTGTAATTCATCACGCCTTGCAGCACTGCCTCTTTGCTTCTAAATCTATGACCAACTTGAAACTCCACACCACCATCGGTGTTGTAATCGTCGGCCCCCATATTCAAAAATGAAGTTTCCTCGTGCATTGCATCCAAATCTAATGTATGGTAGTAGCTGAGTACAGATGATAACTTTGGAATTGGACGCGAAACAGGCAAAAGGTATTGAACTGATCCATCAACAGGAGTCTCAGGTATGAACTCATTGTCGTTGTCGTCGTCGTCAGAGGAACCACTTTCGTGGCTATCGGCAATGTACTCTTCGTCGGATTCCCCATCCTCAACGTCTATGTCCTGCACTGGACTAGCACAGTGCAACGGTCGTGGTGTGAGCGGAGGGTCATCCGGTACAAAATTTGAGCCGCCAGCACCACCACCACCACCATCACGAACTTACGCAGAAAGCTCCATCACTTGTTCAACTATAATTCTGCCGTGCACGACAAACAAGGTGCACATGCTTGCTCATTGCCATCGAGCCAGAATAGACGAAACCGAAATACACCATTCCATATCGATGCTAGCATCATAAACCCAACTCTACCAACCTCTTTTCTCTCACCACCACCGACGTGCGTTAATATCATACTCTTTAACTCGAACAACGAATTTGCTCTTCGAGTTCAGAACAATGCAGGATTCTCATACTCAAATATAACCCTGCTGTCATTGTTTCTCATCTGACAGTTGGGATACACCATCACAACAAAGAAACCACTGTCACTAGATATTTTTGCTAAATTTTTTGAAGAAAAACAGTAGAAAAAGAAGAATTGAGATATTTTTGAGGAATACCAGCGGTTTCCTAATCCTTTTATAAGTAGTTATTTTTGTCCTATTCTATCTTGTTTACTGTGTAAACGTTTTTTACTCCCATGTATCTCGTTTACACTATAAAAGAGTTAAGTTTTGTCATATCTCGTTTACATGACTAAACAACTATTTCTCACGTATCACGTTTGTAAACGTGATACATTATCACATGTTCATGTTTTATCTCATTTACAAATAGTTAAACTTATCTCGTCTACAGTATAAACGAGATAAGACACTTTATGAAAATTGGTAAATATCCTCAAATTAACGTATATTCGTAATTTAAATATTTATTTTATTTATTTAAAAAAATCCTATGTTTCTACCTTATTCAATTAATAAAGTATTAATATCTTTTAAAAAAAATACATTTATGCTATATCTATTTATAATAAATTAATAATTAATAAAATTATTTTAATTGAGCTTTAGACGCACTTTTTATTTATTGTAGACTATTGGCCAATATGTATTTCTGAGTTAATACTAATTTTTTTTCTTTTTTATGTTAAAAATATTAGCCATATTCATTTGCGTTCTGTATATATTTGGTTCAGTGCTCCTCACTTAGCTTTTCTTTATCTTAGTTTAGCGTGATTTTCCTATTTATAAATAATCTTTTTATGTTGATATTCTTGTTCAACATAATTTATATATCATTTTAGAGTTTGAATATACTCCTCTATTTCAAAATATATTTTTTTTATACTCAACGGAACTTACACTCATATTTTAAAATATTTGTCACCTTTGTAAGACCCAGAACTTTGAAAAGTCTTAGTATGATCAAGTCTCAAATCATATTGTTATTTATAGCCTTAATTTCGGAAATCATTTTATTAAAGATAATTAAGGCAAGTTTTGATTTATTGAATTTGAGATAAGTTATGATTATTATCTAATTTTATAATTATCGGATTATTTTCTATATTTAGATTATAAAGTTGGCAGTTATGAAATAATAAGGAATTTATATGATTTGGATTAAATATTAATATTTTGAATATTACTACTACTGTTTTGTGAAAATAGAGAAAATAATTATATTATTCCTAATTTTTGGATTCAAGCATTTATTGAAAATAATTTATGAAATTGATGAGCAAATAGTATTTTTATACATTATTATTAATGGATTAGAATTTATTTCTAATTACTATAATATCCCTATTTTTATTCGAAATTACTAAAATTTCCCTAACCCTAATTTTTGAAAGAAAAACCCTAACCCTGAAAACCTGACCCGGTACCCGTTTCCCCTCCCTAAACCAGCAGCAGCAGCTGCTGCCCTCTAACCAAAACACACACACACAGCCGTAGCCTTCCCCCAATCCAACCAGCAGCAATAGCTGCGGAAATGGAAGAAAGAAAGAAATAGAGAGGGAAGGGAGAAACGAATCGGTGGAGGAGAAGAAGGAGAGGAGGGGAGGAAAGGGACCGCGCCGGCGTGCTGAACCTCACCGCCGCCGTCGCGCCATCGCCGAACCATGGAGGGAAAGGGAGTGTCGCGAGTCACCGTCCCTAAGCTGCAGCACCATGGAGCCATCCTGGTCGTGCCGCCTCTACTGTTCGTGCTACCATCGTCGACCAAGCTCGTCGTCGGTAGTCGCGTCGTTGCCGTCTCTGCCCAGCGCCGCCGCAGATGATGGGTCACCGAGAAATGCCACCGCTGCTGCTGTCGTCTTCGCAGCTTGAGTTGTTGCGATCGCTCCTCGCCGTGAAGCCCATCCACGAGCACCACTGTCAGCCTCGTGCTTTCGGGTGCCGTCGGTGGAGTCATGTCGGCCGGATCTGCTGCAAGAGATCGGGAAGGGAAGCGTTCCTCAGATGTCAAATGGAGCTCGGTAGGGGCTGTGCGCCGTCACTGAACTCGCACGCAGAGGGAGATGAGACGCGAGAGGGAGCCGTCGCGGGGTTGCTGTCGCACCGCGTGGCTGGGCTCGCCGTGGTGGGAGGTTGTCGCCACGAGTGTCGCTACCAGAGGAGGAAACTACGCCGCCATGATTGGCCACTGGAAAACCCCGCTGCCGTCGCCGGAAAACTCTGCCAGTAAGGGTTTTTGAATTCGGTCTTCATTCGTTTAAGATTTTGGAAGCTTTAACGTCTCTGTATGTGGGTTCCAGGCGCCATTGTCGGAGTCTGGTCGCCGCTGCTACTTGAGGTGGCTGCCGGGCTGCTGCCGAACCGGTTCAGAGATCGCCGTTGTTTTGGTTCAGCTGCTCCTTCATCGTTCGGTAAGCGTTTTTGAATTGAAAGTCCTTTTCTGTTATCATACGCTGAGGTTGTGGCACTAATTTCTATACGATTGAGTTTTGGTTGTCGTATGTTGCGATTAGAGTTGTTGAGACTGTTGCGAAAGTGGCTTGGAACCGAGGTTTTGGCTGCCGGGATTTTGATTGTTGATCTCAGGTCGAGGCGGAAGGGATTATGTGACGCGTTTGGGCTATGGAATTGTGTTTTGAGGTAGGGGCGCTTTCCAAAAACTATAGTTTATTATTGGAATTATTACATATGGGTACTGATGTGAGATGTTGTGTACTTGGTGATTGTATCTGTCTTATGTATCAATTGATTGACTCGAATGACTATGGTTGTTAGTTTGGCTGAATTGTTGTGTGGCTTGTGAAATGTAATGTTTGAAGTTGATTCTTTAAATATTTGAAATGAATTTAATCCGTTGAGGATTGGTTTGAATTGAGTCAATTATTTTGATGATGTGAAAGATAGAATGCTCTTGAAATTTAGCCTGGGTTGCTTTAATTGCTCTGGCTTTGATAAATGATTTATTGCTGAACCGATTCTTTAAAGCTTTATAAATGAGTTAAACCGGTTGATATTGAGTTGATTTTTGAAATGGTTTCCTTGAGGTATGCCATTGAGGCGACTGTTGGATTTAGCTTGCTTTTGAATTGATTTCTGGTTTGAGCTGTTGAAAAGGAATGAGAAACGGTTTAGTTGGGACCCGAAGCGGGTGGCAAAAGTCCAAGTTTTAGGGGAGGTGCTGCCGAAATTTCTATAAAATCCGAGTCTTTATTGAAATGTTGTCTGGAAAATGATGAGTTAAAGGCTTCTACTATTTTATTTGAATTATCGAGAAAAGGATGATTCAAGCTTTCGAAATGAATTAATAAAGAAGAAATTGTGATTTAGTCTTGCTTCTTACGAAAGGCATTGTATCTCTTTCAGGAGAAGGTTATTTAGATGAAACTTGTGTTTTAAAGCTGTTTGGATGTGAAAAGGGTTTATGCCTTTGAATTTGACTTGGGAGTTTCAATTAAAGAAGTTTCAATGACTTTGAAAGAACCTGAATGTCTATTGACAAGTTTCATTTTGAAATGTTTTGAGAAAGATTTTAAGTACTCTTTGAATTCTGAATTCTTGCAAGACTAAAACAATTTTGAACAGTTGAAACGTTCTAGAATTATCATGGGGGTTGAAGTTAGTTTTGCCTAAGTAAAGGAAACGGCTTTGAAAGAAGTGAATGATTACATGACTTGGTTTGGTTTAGATCCTATTTTCTTACTCAAATCAGAAAGCTAATGTTTTAATGATTTTAAATGAATTTGGCGAAATGAGTTATGTTATTCTCTCCTAAAGACTTGGGACTCTGCCGAGAAATTTTGTTATAAAATCCCATTGTGAAATGGGTGATTTTGATTGTTCCCAAATTAAATCTTTAACTTTCCATGGTTTTGGAAGTCTTGGAAAGAGGATGCCGAGAGCGGCTTTGTTTTAAAAAGGGAACTTACTTTGAGTAAATTTGGCTTATGAGCCTGAGATGATTTGAGAAATGAGATCTTTAAAGCCAAGGCTGAAAAGAGTTGAAATTTGATTTCAAAGTGTAATGGCTTGAGAAAAGTGATTTGAGGCTTAAATGCCGGTTTTATGAATTCGATGATGTTGAATGGTGAAAATGCTGTTTTGTTATGGGCCGGAATGGCTGTGTATGATTATGAGTAATGGCTGGTTCTGGATTGAACCGTGAGCCGGAATGGCTGTGTAAGATATTGATTTATGGCTGATTGCTGAATGAGTTATGGGCCGTATGGCTGACTATGAATTATGAACTTAAGCCGGATGGCTGAGATGGATGTTGATCCATGACTGGGACTGAATGAATATATGCTTGAGATACCTGGGTAGTAGCAAGGGTTGTGGTTCGTCCCACTTGCTCCAGGTCAGAGACTGTGACGCCTGGGTAGTAGCGGTAGTAATGGTGATTCCACTCGCTCCAGGTTGAGCTGTTAAACACCCGCCTGGGTAGTAGCCACAGTAGTGGTTATTCCACTGGCTCTGGGTTGAGCGGATAGTAGCAATGGGGTTGTAGCTCAAACCTACTTGCTCCGTGATGGGTGTTTCTGTCTATGGTTAGCTACCAGGACGTGTCGGATTGGCTATATAACTGACAGATGATATCATCAGCCACTAGGGACAGGCATGCATCATATGCATCTATGTGACATTGTTTGGGTGTGCATATTATACTTGGTGTGCCTATGTGATTAATTGCTAATTGTTCTGCTTGCAATAACTGTTTGTTTGTGCTTGCATCTTCCTATTTGTGTTTGCTACTGGGACTCTGTTGGACTGTGGTGATTGGTTGATGGTTGGATTGTTTGGGCCTAGGGCCGTGGTTGGAATGAGATGAACCGATGGTTGATTTCGGTTTTGTGTTTCTGGTTTGGAATAAAATATGAAAGGCTATTTTGTTTCAGCATAGATAAATCGTGTTGAAAGGCTTTTGAGTTTTTGAGAATTGAATGGTTCCTCTTTCAGAAAAGATTTCCGACTTTACTTTTATTGTAAACCGTTGTTTTTGAAAAGGAGGCATAAGACGGTTATTAATCACTGGTACGGTTTATACTCACGTATCCTATTACAGTAATTCCCAAAAACCCTCTACTGAGAACCCTTTCGAGGATGATGTTCTCACCCCCCTACATTTTTTCCCTTTCAGGATATGGGAGCAGAAGTTACGAAGAGCTTATTTAATTGTTGTTGTGATGCTCTGTATTGTTTTAGCTATGGTTTATTGTACCCTCGCCTTTATCTTGATATAATTTGTAAGAGGGATAGGAATTGTATTGGATTATGGTTGTAATATTACTTATATATATGTATGTATATATATATGGATGTACTCTTTATGAGTTTTGTAAGTTGTATGGTATTTATGGATGTATGATATCGGATGAAAGTATTTTTGGATCGGTATTGCGACTTAAAGTTTTAAACAGGCTCATATTTTAGTATTAAATAATATAAAAGTCGTCGTAATGTCCGAACTATCAGAGTCGCGCAGCCGGAAGTGTGAGCTTTGGTAGTTAGGGTGTTACATTATGGTATCAGAGCAGTTCTTCCTGTAGAGCCTAAGGAATGGACTAACTATGCTTCAGTTGCATACTCTGAGTGTTTGTCATGTATTAGGCCTTGTCGAATGACGAGAATTAGAGGTTTATGCACATGACGGTCTATCGATTAACGCTATTAGTCTTGCATTGCATACTTCCTGATATTAAGTTTGGCCGGCTTAATACTAGTGAATTATGTATATGAAAGAACTGATGGGTTATCATAGATGATATACGAGTTTCGAGTAAAGCGAATCGCGGGTTTTGGGAACGTTAGAAACTATTTCTCGAGGCTATTCAGTTGTGTATCTTGAATTCTGCTCGAGTCGACCTGTTCTTTCATGTCCTAACTTGAAGTTCTTGCTTGCTAATCCTTTTGAAAAGTAGTTTGATTCTTCAATTCTATTCCTCTATTCCTATGCATTCTTGTTTGATCTTAATTGCATATGCTTGTTTGCAATCCTTGTTACATCTATCTTTCTCTATTTGAGTTCTTCTTGATTCAGGTATTCTTTGAAATAGCTTTGAACTTGTCTTAATGCACTGTGCCTTTTAACTCCGGGTTCTGAGTCCATTCTTAGAGAAATTGTTGATTCAATGTTCCTCTTATTTGACAGTGAATTACAGACAATTTTGAGATTTTAATAAAGTTGCTGTTGGATAGATGTATACTTACCTATATATGAAACTTGAGATTTCTTATACAGTTTAACAACTATTTATTTCTAATGCCTCGTCTGTACTTTTACTGGTTTACGGAATTGCACTTACTTTAAATACAATTTGACTTTCTAGTAATTTTACTATAGTTCTAATGCACGTCTTCATTTGATTATGTATTTGGGGTATTTTTCAAAATTCTGGAAAGAAAGGGGATTTCTCGCTTTTATCCCGGTTGAGTTTCATTTGATAAACTTTACTTAATTCATTTTGATTTGAGTCTGATTTAGCATACTACATGGTTTATGCCATTGTTGTTCTTTTGAAAATGTTAGACTCATGGCTTTCTTCTTATAAACGAACTCATTCTCTCTTAAGCTTTCCATCTCCACGAATGTCATGCTTGACCTTGTTTTTAACTGATCTCTTACATCTTGTGAGCATTACTATTGATCTTGGTTTTTCCAACCTTGTGAATCTCATTCTTATGTGAGTTAGTTTGATTCGTTTCAAAATAGTGCATCGTTTATTCTCATTGTCTTTACAAGAGTTTTTAGTCAAAGATTTATCATTGAGAAATTACAAATGATTGAGTTGTCCTTTTCTATGACTTTTGTATTCTTTTGGATCAATTGAAAGCTTATTTGATGTCTCATGCCTAGTGGATCTTGTTTGAACTATTTTGGTTTAAGATCCTTTCTTGCAAGGCTTGACTCATTTTTAGTACATCTTGAACTTCTTGAATGTTCTTCTGAGAGGGTGATCTCAAGAACGCTTTTTGGAGTCTTGTTTTGAACCTTTTAAAGGAATTTTGAATTCTCTTTGAAGAAATATTAAACGGAATTTATTTTCTGTTGCTTGATTGGGATTGAAACCATTGTCCAATTTCGACAAAATTAATTTAAAGTTGGCATGCACTATTTTAAATGAGGTTTTGAAAAGTTTCCTTGTTTAATGGAAACATGTTCGTTTGTAACGCACCACTTGTCTCCTTACCAAATTGTAAGCAAAAAATTTTTACCTCGGAGTTTCTTTTCTAAAAAGATTTTAACTTCCTCTTTCGTCCTTGCTATGAATGTTATACACGCTTGTTTGAATATGAACTTTGAGAATTTTTGAACAAGCATTTGATTTCTTTTCTGAGTTTTATGATTGCCTTTGTTTAAGTTGTGCACCTAATTATCTTTCTAAAATATTTGAGAAAATATTTTAGCTTTTAGCCAAACTTGTGTGCACCTTGTTTTTAAAATTCTACATGATCTGTTTCAACATAAAATTGTATTACAGCAAGGCCACGTTATTGCTTTTGTTATTCTCTGGGAGGATGTTTGTTACTTAACTTTTCTTCTAAATTGCGAAGTGGTTTTTCCGCAAGTTTTGGTTCCTTTATGAACAATGTATTCGGAAGTACCTTTAATCGTGCTCTTGAGTTCTGTGAGCTTTGTCTTGGGTCTGAAATGTTCTCTTCTGTAAACCTCGTGCTTCCTCGACTCAGCTTGAGTTTGTTTCAAACTGATGCGCTGGTTTTCTTCTTATTGATCCTATTGAACTTCTTTGATCTAAGGGTTATCTTTGAAGTTGTCAATTGAATTGTGTCTAGCAAACTTCATTGCTTGAGCATCCTTGTTTATCTGGAATTGGATATATTCTTTCAAATCTATGAGTATTGTCTTTGGCATTTGTCTCTCCTTTCTAAGATCTCGTATTCTTCTGAGTAGACTCGAGAATTGTTTTGATATCACGTGCGATCTATAGATATAGTAACGTGATGCGTTAGTTCTTTAAGACGTGATGTGTGCATACGAAAGTTGAAGCGGTAGGTGTGCAACGTTAAGAGTTGTGGGTGTTTTGTTCCTTGCGAACGGGTTTGCGGTCATTAGGCTTATGATCGGATATGGGGATTGTTAAGTGCCTGATGAGGTTGGAATGTTGAATCCCTGAGGCTGATATGAGATTAGTGTGCGGATGTTAAGCACGTTGTTTTAACCCCATCCTGTTTTATAGCCTTTGATGCTTTGCCCTACTATCACATGATTGACCCATGTTATCTTTTACATCGAGCCTACCTTGTAATGTTTGCTTTGCAATCACACTCCTACCTTTGCACCATTATGCATATGACGATCAAAGTATTTGAAAATCGTATATATATGATTATATTTTGAGATATTTTTGCTTCTTCCTTAAATGTGTTCAAGGGTGAACTATTATGGAATTTCTTTCATTTTGTATCAATTTTCGAGGGCGAAATTTTTATAAGGTGGGTAGAATGTAAGACCCAGAACCTTGAAAAGTCTTATTATGATCAAGTCTCAAATCATATTGTTATTTATAGCCTTAATTTCGGAAATCATTTTATTAAAGATAATTAAGGCAAGTTTTGATTTATTGAATTTGAGATAAGTTATGATTATTATCCAATTTTATAATTATCGGATTATTTTCTATATTTAGATTATAAAGTTGGCAGTTATGAAATAATAAGGAATTTATATGATTTGGATTAAATATTAATATTTTGAATATTACTACTACTGTTTTGTGAAAATAGAGAAAATAATTATATTATTCCTAATTTTTGGATTCAAGCATTTATTGAAAATAATTTATGAAATTGATGAGCAAATAGTATTTTTATACATTATTATTAATGGATTAGAATTTATTTCTAATTACTATAATATCCCTATTTTTATTCAAAATTACTAAAATGTCCCTAACCCTAATTTTTGAAAGAAAAACCCTAACCCTGAAAACCTGACCCGGTACCCGTTTCCCCTCCCTAAACCAGCAGCAGCAGCTGCTGCCCTCTAACCAAAACACACACACACAGCCGCAGCCTTCCCCCAATCCAACCAGCAGCAATAGCTGCGGAAATAGAAGAAAGAAAGAAATAGAGAGGGAAGGGAGAAACAGATCGGTGGAGGAGAAGAAGGAGAGGAGGGGAGGAAAGGGACCGCACCGGCGTGCTGAACCTCACCGCCGCCATCGCGCCATCGCCGAACCATGGAGGGAAAGGGAGTGTCGCGAGTCACCGTCCCTAAGCTGCAGCACCATGGAGCCATCCTGGTCGTGCCGCCTCTGCTGTTCATGCTACCATCGTCGACCAAGCTCGTCACCGGTAGTCGCGTCGTTGCCATCTCTGCCCAGCGCCGCCGCAGATGATGGGTCATCGAGAAATGCCACCGCTGCCGTCGCTGGAAAACTCTGCCGGTAAGGGTTTTTGAATTCGGTCTTCATTCGTTTAAGATTTTGGAAGCTTTAACGTCTCTGTATGTGGGTTCCAGGCGCCATTGTCGGAGTCCGGTCGCCGCTGCTACTTGAGGTGGCTGCCGGGCTGCTGCCGAACCGGTTCAGAGATCGCCGCTGTTTCGGTTCAGCTGCTCCTTCTTCGTTCGGTAAGCGTTTTTGATTTGAAAGTCCTTTTCTGTTATCATACGCTGAGGTTGTGGAACTAATTGCTATACGATTGAGTTTTGGTTGTCGTATGTTGCGATTAGAGTTGTTGAGACTGTTGCGAAAGTGGCTTGGAACCGAGGTTTTGGCTGCCGGGATTTTGATTGTTGATCTCGGGTCGAGGCGGAAGGGATTATGTGACGCGTTTGGGCTATGGAATTGCGTTTTGAGGTAGGGGCGTTTGGGCTATGGAATTACATATGGGTACTGATGTGAGATATTGTGTACTTGGTGATTGTATCTTCCTTATGTATCAATTGATTGACTCGAATGACTATGGATGTTGGTTTGGCTGAATTGTTGTGTGGCTTGTGAAATGTAATGTTTGAAGTTGATTCTTTAAATATTTGAAATGAGTTTAATCCGTTGAGGATTAGTTTGAATTGAGTCAATTATTTTGATGATGTGAAAGATAGAATGCTCTTGAAATTCAGCCTGGGTTGCTTTAATTGCTCTGGCTTTGATAAATGATTTATTGTTGAACCGATTCTTTAAAGCTTTATAAATGAGTTAAACCGGTTGATATTGAGTTGATTTTTGAAATGGTTTCCTTGAGGTATGCCATTGAGGCGACTGTTGGATTTAGCTTGATTTTGAATTGATTTCTGGTTTGAGCTGTTGAAAAGGAATGAGAAACGGTTTAGTTGGGACCCGAACCGGGTGGCAAAAGTCCAAGTTTTAGGGGAGGTGCTGCCGAAATTTCTATAAAATCCGAGTCTTTATTGAAATGTTGTCTGGAAAATGATGAGTTAAAGACTTCTACTATTTTATTTGAATTATCGAGAAAAGGATGATTCAAGCTTTCGAAATGAATTAATAAAGAGGAAATTGTGATTTAGTCTTGCTTCTTAAGAAAGGCATTGTATCTCTTTCAGGAGAAGGTTATTTAGTTGAAACTTGTGTTTTAAAGCTGTTTGGATGTGAAAAGGGTTTATGCCTTTGAATTTGACTTGGGGGTTTCAATTAAAGAAGTTTCAATGACTTTGAAAGAACCTGAATGTCTATTGACAAGTTTCATTTTAAAATGTTTTGAGAAAGGTTTTAAGTACTATTTGAATTCTGAATTCTTGCAAGACTAAAACAATTTTGAACAGTTGAAACGTTCTAGAATTATCATGGGGGTTGAAGTTGGTTTTGCCTAAGTAAAGGAAACGGCTTTGAAAGAAGTGAATGATTACATGACTCGGTTTGGTTTAGATCCTATTTTCTTACTCAAATCAGAAAGCCAATGTTTTAATGATTTTAAATGAATTTGGCGAAATGAGTTATGTTATTCTCCCCTAAAGACTTGGGACTCTGCCGAGAAATTTTGTTATAAAATCCCATTGTGAAATGGGTGATTTTGATTGTTCCCAAATTAAATCTTTAACTTTCCATGGTTTTGGAAGTCTTGGAAAGAGGATGCCGAGAGCGGCTTTGTTTTAAAAAGGGAACTTACTTTGAGTAAATTTGGCTTATGAGCCTGAGATGATTTGAGAAATGAGATCTTTAAAGCCAAGGCTGAAAAGAGTTGAAATTTGATTTCAAAGTGAAATGGCTTGAGAAAAGTGATTTGAGGCTTAAATGCCGGTTTTATGAATTCGATGATGTTGAATGGTGAAAGTGCTGTTTTGTTATGGGCCGGAATGGCTGTGTATGATTATGAATAATGGCTGGTTCTGGATTGAACCGTGAGCCGGAATGGCTGTGTAAGATATTGATTTATGGCTGATTGCTGAATGAGTTATGGGCCGTATAACTGACTATGAATTATGAACTTAAGCCGGATGGCTGAGATGGATGTTGATCCATGACTGGGACTGAATGAATATATGCTTGAGATACCTGGGTAGTAGCAAGGGTTGTGGTTCATCCCACTTGCTCCAGGTCAGAGACTGTGACGCCTGGGTAGTAGCGGTAGTAGTGGTGATTCCACTCGCTCCAGGTTGAGCTGTTAAACACCCGCCTGGGTAGTAGCCACAGTAGTGGTTATTCCACTGGCTCTGGGTTGAGCCGGTAGTAGCAATAGGGTTGTAGCTCAAACCTACTTGCTCCGTGATGGGTGTTTCTGTCTATGGTTAGCTACCAGGACGTGTCGGGTTGGCTATATAACCGACAGATGATATCATCAGCCACTAGGGACAGGCATGCATCATATGCATCTATGTGACATTGTTTGGGTGTGCATATTATACTTGGTATGCCTATGTGATTAATTGCTAATTGTTCTACTTGCAATAACTGTTTGTTTGTGCTTGCATCTTCCTATTTGTGTTTGCTACTGGGACTCTGTTGGACTGTGGTGATTGGTTGATGGTTGGATTGTTTGGGCCTAGGGCCGTGGTTGGAATGAGATGAACCGATGGTTGATTTCGATTTTGTGTTTCTGGTTTGGAATAAAATATGAAAGGCTATTTTGTTTCAGCATAGATAAATCGTGTTGAAAGGCTTTTGAGTTTCTGAGAATTGAATGGTTCCTCTTTCAGAAAAGATTTCCGACTTTACTTTTATTGTAAACCGTTGTTTTTGAAAAGGAGGCATAAGACAGTTATTAATCACTGGTACGGTTTATACTCACGTATCCTATTACAGTAATTCCCAAAAACCCTCTACTGAGAACCCTTTCGAGGATGATGTTCTCACCCCCCTACATTTTTTCCCTTTCAGGATATGGGCGCAGAAGTTACGAAGAGCTTATTTAATTGTTGTTGTGATGTTCTGTATTGTTTTAGCTATGGTTTATTGTACCCTCGCCTTTATCTTGATATAATTTGTAAGAGGGATAGGAATTGTATTGGATTATGGTTGTAATATTACTTTTATATATGTATGTATATATATATGGATGTACTCTTTATGAGTTTTGTAAGTTGTATGGTATTTATGGATGTATGATATCGGATGAAAGTATTTTTGGATCGGTATTGCGACTTAAAGTTTTAAACAGGCTCATATTTTAGTATTAAATAATATAAAAGTCGTCGTAATGTCCGAACTATCAGAGTCGCGCAGCCGGAAGTGTGAGCTTTGGTAGTTAGGGTGTTACAACCTTAGAGTATTTTTGTAAACCCTGAGAAAATAATAAATAGTTAGCGAATAAATTAATTATTAACCAAAGTGATTAGAAAATGGGATTTGATAGTTTAATGTGATAGAGAAAATTAAAACGAGAATTTCGATACTAATTTTAAAGAATTTCAATACTAGTTTTGTAACTCCAGATTTCTATTTTCATTTCTTTAGTATAAATATTGTTAGTAGGCCTAGTCATAGAATGAAGTTAGGAAATTGTGATAACTTGATGGTGAAGAAAGATTTGTTTAAAAGGTAATAAGTGATTAGAGGAGATGGTATTTGATTGATAAAGATGAGAAAAATGGTATAAGAGGTAATTGAGAGAGTAAAGTGACATTAATAATGATGAGATGAGACATGAATCTTAATGATGTTGAATAATTGAGAATGATGAGATGAGACGTGAATCACTGTGAGATCGGAAATGATAAATTGTAAGAAACGATTGAATAACTTGAGTTTGGGGCGTTGCCCTCCCCATGTCAGTCAGGATTTTTTCCGTGGTTATTATTGAGCTGGGGTGTTGTTTTCCCATGTCAACCTGGGATTCGTCCCATGGATAACATTCAGCTTGGGATATTGTCTTCCCCATATTAACTTGGGGTATTGTTTTCCCCATGTCAGCTTGGGATTCGTCCCATGGATATTATTAAGCTTGTGGGCATTCTTTTTCCCATGTCAGCTTGGGGATTCTCCCCATGGTCTATTTTTGAGCTTGAGAACATGTCGGGATGGCTACGTAACCGACAGTTGATACCAACGACCATAGGATAGGCATGCATCATATGCATTTGTATGTATAGCTTGTTTGTGCATTAATTGAGATTGCCTAATTGATTATAATATGCTAATTGTCATAATTGATATCTGTATTCTACCTGTGCTTGCTTTGTCTGCTTGTCTGTCTTTGTAATTACCGGAGATGGGGGAACGGAGGAAAGGCGGAGAGATTGAGGATTCTATTTAAGTTCCAGCTAGATTTAAGGAGGTGATTTAGTTGAGAAAGCCTTAGAGAACCACCCTGATTTATGGTGTCTGTTTAGTTCTTTAAGTTTTATAATATGAGTGTCGGCATTGTAGGATTGCCTCTGGCATTCCCAGGACCTTATATATTATGTGCATGTCACCTTTATCATGCTGAGAACCTCTGGTTCTCACCCCATACTGTGTTGTGTTTTTCAGATGCAGGTCGAGAGACTGCTCGTTAGGCATCTGGACTTCTGAAGCAGAGTAGTTCCTGGGTTTATTTTGACATATAGCTTATGTATATACATATACTTTAACTCTCTCCGATTGACTTGTTATTTTGTTCCTCTTAGAGGCTAATGGAGAGCTAGGATTTTATTTATGTATTTTGGGCTTTGGGATATGTATATATGTATGTAAATATTCTCCGGCCAGCCTTGGCTTCGCAGGCTGAGTTAGGAGCTTGTTATTTTGTATCTTCTTGGCTCTCTACCCCTAGTTTCTGTTATATTATGTTCGTTGACTGTCGGTTTCTTCGCACGCAAGTAACCACGTTCCTGAGCGTTGCGTTATTTATTTTCACAAATTTTGTTTGACCAATCCTTCAAGGCTCCTAGTATACTACATTCTTTCGACTATTATATATATTTATATCCTATCTTAGAGGTCGTAGCACCTCGCCACCTCTGTTTTACATCCTAAGTGTAAAACTCTATGTGGTAGGGTGTTACAAGTTTCGGTTCATTGAAAATTTAATATATTTAAATATAAATTATATCCTAATACAATAATGAAGTTTCAATGCATAAAATTTTTAAAGTAAAAGTATCTTCGAATGCAAGTATTATTTAACCGTGTTTTTCAATTTTATGATTTTATTATTTTTATCCTTATTTTAAATATTAATTTTTAATCATTATTTACAATTTTTGAAACAGAATTTTCTGTCAAAATAATATATTTCTTTCCTAGAATTGTAAAATCTAATAATTTTTCATATGCATATTAAATACTAATTCAGGGACTAATTCTTATATACACCGTGAAAGAAGAGTGATTTTTTCTCTAATTAGTTATCACAAATATTTAAGAAAAGAGAGAAAAAATATAATAAAAAAGGATAAAAAAATTGATGAATGGTTATAAACTATAACATGGGGCTTAAAATTTTTTATTCGAAGTGGAAAATATCCCTAGTTTCGGAAGGATAGAATTAAATATCTCATGTTTATCATTAATTTAAACTAATTAATATAGAACACAACATGATTAATATATGTGCATGTCGTAATTTATTGACTAACGATATATTTTTAAATAATAAATATACCACAATTTCAATGGTTAATGATAGCATTTTCGTTGACCGTCAAATAAAAAGATGACAAATAACTCTAAAATCATACACTTGCATTAAAAAAAATTATTCTCTTGTTGAGCGAGAGAGAAAGAGAGAGCGAGAATGAGAGTGAGCGAGAGAGAGCGAGCGAGAGCGAGTGTGTAGGCAGGAAACATAGGGAGGGGTAGATCTAAGGAACTTGATAAGGATCCCAGGGTTTAGAATCGAGAAGAGTATCGGCGGTTAGAGAATGAATCCTTCTCCATTTTTGTGAGTAACCTCCCAGAAGACATATCAAAGAGGGACTTATTCTGCCTATTCAACTGGATGGGATGTATCAATGATATATATCTATCCCGAAAATAGAAAAATGGATTCATGTATATGTTTGCTTTTATTTGGTACACAACAAAAGGAGGAACTTTGAAAGCAATAGCGGAAATGAATCAATTGTGGCTGAGAGGTAAAGTTGTATCTGTGGGAGAAGCTAAATATAGAAGAATGTTGGGAACATGGAACATAACCAACGGGAATAGAGGTGATGTCACAATTTCGATGGTAGTGGAGCATGATCCTTTGATATCTGGACGGGACCCAAGGACGAAGGAGGTTGAAAAAGAACCAAATGGAAATGGCTGGACTAAGAAGGTAGAAGTAGAAGCTGTGACAGAAAATTTGGAATGGCTGCAGAGAAGCCTTGTAGGGGGGCACGACGAAGCCTAATGATTTTGATTCTTTGAAGGAAATGATTGCGAAAAACATCCCAAATGTAGTCCAAGTTCGGGAAATGGGAGCTTACAAAGCGCTCTTAACCTTTGATAGTATCTTGCATACTAAGGAGACATACACATTCAACATGAACAGGCTCCTACAATTGTTTCACAGTGTATGGAAGTGGGAGGAGTCGGAACATAGTGAAACTCGAAGAGTATGGTTGGAATGTTTTGGGGTTCCGTTGCATGCATGGTCAGTCAACACTTCTAGAACGATAGGAGGTCAATGGGGAGAAGTGGTTGGATGTGACAAAGAGACGGAATTGTGTAACTCATTCACTGTAGGACAGGTCCAGATTGATACTTGTGTAATGGATGTGATTCAAGAATGGATCCATATAACAATTGGCGCGGGGGTTTTGATGTTCTAGTGAAGGAGATAGGACATGAGGCGTGTAATTTGCATTGTACGGCGAACAGGAGGAATGAAGCGGCAGGTATAGAGTGGAATCATGTTAAAAAAAGCAGGAACTCAGGAATGGTTACAAGGCAGAGACAGGGAACAGAAGCTTTGCATGGAGGAACCCCAGACGAAGAGTTGTCGATGATGGTAAACCGGAGCGAGGAAGAAGATAAGGGCAAAATCGTAATCACAGACTTAATTTTAAATGAATGGATTAATGGCAGTAATGGCTGTAGAAATCATGATCGCGAGAATAGTGCAATGGTTCAATCTGTAACTGGCAATAATCAAGGAAGGTGCGTTAATTTTGGGGGGAGATGCAGTTCAAGTTACGTGGCTGATTCTGATAGAACAATAACATGTGAGTTAAATGGGCTGCGAAGGAAGTCCAATAATAAGCAAAAAAATTCCTTCTCCAAGTGAGTCGTGGGCCAGATGCAATAACATATTGGAGGAGTGGAAAATGGCCTTGGCAGGCCCAAAGTCGTCAACAGCTGCGAATCCATCAGTTGGGCCAAGGTTGAAGGAGCGAGGTGGGGTAGCCAGAGTGAGGCATGGGTTTGGGTCCTCCTTTCCAGAATGAGCAGCAGAAGGTAGCGGCGCTCAGTTCCTCTTCGAGGGGGAGAGCGACGCGACTGATAGCAAAAGAAACGGCGAGACGCGGCTGGCGGGGGACATTTGAAGCCGATTGCTCTGCCGAACTGATGCAGATGTGGCTGTTGAGGATGATGAGAGTGCGACTACAGGCGGGACAGGGGTACCAGCAACTATGGATGGTCATGCAGATCATGGCGAAGTGGTGCAACAGGGAGTGGATGACGACGGAGGTGGAGGATATAAGGGGGGTGCTGCAGAGGGAGGATCAATATTGGGGAGTGGTTGTGACGGTAGAAGGATGGCAGCTGAACATGAAGATGGTGGCTATGGAAGGAATCATCCTGGGAACGAGGATGTCACTAATGAAGTAGAGGACAGTGATAGTCAGAGCTCAGAATTGCGGGAACAGTTGCTGGAAAACGGAAGGACTTGGGAGCTGGCCAAAGAGTCAGGTGCTATATTGTATAATGAAGAGGATGCCATTATGGCAATCTTTTAGGCACAAAATGAAGAAATAGCTCACAAAAGAAAAGTGGCAAAGCAGAAGGAAAAGATGAGACGGTGCAGACCCAAAAAAAAACAAGTGTGTACAAAAAATTTAAATGAATTTTAGTGCATGGAATGTTAGGGGTTTATGGGGTGACGGGAAGTTGAGAATGGTGAAGGACTTAAAGAAAAAATATAGTTTAAATATGTTAGGCCTGATTGAGACTAAAAGACAGGTTGTGACGAATTTTGATGTTGCCAGAATATGGGGGAGAGATGATTTAGGCTGGGAGTATGTAAGCTCTGATGGTGCATCTGGTGGGCTGCTGTTAATATGGGATGAATCAGTGTTTAAAATGAGTAACTGCTATAAGGGGGAGAGGTGGCTGTGTATCGAAGGAGTAATGTTTAAAGAGTAGTTTCCATTGCGCTTTTGTATTGGTCTATGGTCCTCATAATATAGATGAGAAGTGTCATGTTTGGGAGGAGCTAAGCTATATAGCTGGGTTATGTCAGGTCCCTTGTTGTTTTATGGGAGATTTTAATGAGATAGTACATGTGGAGGAAAGAAAAGGTGCAACTACTGTACCTCGATCAGGGAAAGAATTCAGGAATTGGATACAAGATATGCAATTAGTAGATTTGGCACTCACTGATTGCGATTTTACATGGTTTCGAGGTCGCTCTTGCAGTCATATAGATAGAGCTCTGGTTAATGTGGAGTGGCTAGAAGTGTTTCCAGAAACTTGGTTACGAGGGGGCCAAGGGAATTGTCAGATCATTGCCCCATAATACTGGAGGACAAAAAGCTGAGGGGAGGTCCAAGGCCGTTCCAAAGTCTAGATTCGTGGTTTACACATGATGGATTTCTCAGTATGGTTAAAGAGGAATGGAGAGGTTTGGGGGAGATACAGTTCACAGATAAGTTGAAGGCACTGACAATACCGCTAGGGAGATGTGATGAACGGATTTTTGCTAGTAAAGAATTCACAATAAATTCCCGTTGCAAGTATAGTTTCTAAACCAACAATAATCCTTTCATACAAAAATTTGGTTGTCACTAAAACAAACCCAAAAAAATTAAACCAAAGTATTTAAACCTCGGGTCGTCTCTCAAGGAATTGCAGGGAAGTGTACTTATAATTGGTTATGGAAAAGTATCTTTTTGGATTTTTGAAATAAGGAACAAGAAAAATAAATTGCAAGAAATTAAATTAATAACTAAGAAAACTCTTGGCAAGGTATGAAAATTAGACGTCCTATCCTAGTTATCCTAATCAATTGTGATGAGAATTGTCCATTGCTACCACTTAGTTAACCTCTAACTATGAAGGAAGGTCAAGTGGATGAATCAATTTGATTCCTCAAGTCCTAGTCAACTCCTAAGGAAAGACTAAATTTAGAGGGATCCAAATCAACTAGTAACTTTCAATTATCAATCAACAAAGGAGTTTGATAACTCAAGAGTCTCCAATTACTCAACCAAAGCCAAAAGGAGAGAAATCTACTCTAAAGCCCAACCAAGAATTTTATCAAACACTTGGAAGGCATAATATAAAGACATAGAAATTAATAAGAGATAATAAAACCTAAACAACTAATTGAAAGTATCAATAACATAAATTGAAGAAAGCAATCATAAATATAAAATACCTCAAATTGCATTAAATAGAGAATCAAATCTAACATGAGAATCCATAAACTAAAATAGCAACATAAAGAGATCAACAAAAAAAATAGATAACTAAAGTGCTAGAGCTAATAAGAGTAGAAGAAAACTAAATTAAAGTAAAATAGAAATATGAAATTGAGAAGAATTAAAGCTAAGAATCCTAAAACCTAGAGAGAGGCTAAAAATTATGTGAATGAAAGTTGTGTGAATGAATGAATGATTCCCCCCACTCTGCAGCCTCTAATCTGTATTTTCTAGGCCGAGAACTGGGTCAAAAACAGCCCAGAAATCGCTGGGGGTGAATTTTGATACGCTGAATTTTCGTAGATGCACGCGTGCGTGCCGCTTATCTGCTGAGTAACCATGGCAAATTATATATCATTTCGAAGCCCCGGATGTTTGCTTTCCAACGCAACTGGAACCGTCTCATTTGGACCTCTATGGCTCAAGTTATGATAGATTTAGTACGAAGAGGTCAGGCTGGACAGCTTAGCAATTCCTTCAATTTCTTGTATTCTTTCCAATTTTGCATGCTTCCTTTCTGTTCTCTAAGGAATTCCTGCCCTATAAACCCTGAAAACACTTAACACACATATCACGACATCGAATGGTAATAAGAGAGGATTAATAATTAGCAATTTTAAGGCCAAAGAAGCATGTTTTTAATCAAAGCCCAGAATTAGGAAGGAAAATGTAAAACTTGCAAATTATATGAATAAGTGAGTAAAGAATTGATAAAAACCACTCAAATTAGCACAAGATAAACCATAAAATAGTAGTTTATCAAGATGACACAAGGCTAATTTTGGGGAGATGGACAGTAAGATCACAAAGTTTGAGGAAGAAATCAAGAGAGTTGATGATATAGTTAGCAATGGAGTATATGATACCACGATGGAGGCTAGAAGAAAGGTGCTGGTTACTTGTTGTGAGAGATGGTATGTAAGGAAGGAAATGCATTGGAAACAGATGTCTCGGTCTCGGCACGCGAAGGAGATGGACTAAAATACAAGATACTTTCACAATATGGCTTCAGCAAGAAGATGGAACAATAAGATTGATACACTAGTGATAAACGGTAGAACGGTCAGAAATCAAGCGAGAATCAAGATAGCCATCAGAGAGTTTTACAAGGAATTATATCATCAGGAAGCTACTCCAATGATGGGCTTTAGAGATGGTCTGGTGGGAAAGATAGATGAGGATGATGCTATGACCTTAGAGAGGATGCCGTCGGCTGAGAAGATCAGAGAGGCTGTGTGGGACTGCGAGTCCTCTAAGGTGCCAGGCTGTGATGGTACAACATGAAGTTCATTAAGAGATGCTGGGATGAGATTGGACCTAAATTTATGACAGCAGCGATGGGGTTCTTTAATTCTTTCAGGTTACCGACTGATAGCAATATTGCTTGGGTGGCATTGGCTCCAAAGTTCATTGGTGCAAAGGAGATCAAAGACTTGAGACCTATTAGTATGGTGGGGTGCATCTACAAGGTCATCTCAAAGGTGCTAGTCAAGAGGATGAGATCAGTGATGCCAGGGTTAATAGGGGAGACTCAGAGTGCGTTCGTCAAGGGAAGGAAAATACACAATGGGGCACTTATTGCATGTGAAACAGTAAACTGGCTTAAACAGAGAAAAAAGGAAGCAGCAATAATCAAGATAGATTTCTAGAAAGCATATGACAGAGTCAAATGGAGCTTTGTGGACTTGGTATTACAAAAGATGGGCTTCGGGCATAAATGGAGAGCTTGGGTTATGGAGTGTGTGGCCACTGCATCTATGTCAGTATTGATAAATGGGTCACCATCTAAGCCTTTCAAAATGGAAAGAGGTTTGAGACAAGGTGACCCGCTTTCTCCCTTCTTATTTATACTGGTTATGGATGTGCTACATTGAATGGTTGGAGAGGCGATCAGGAATGGACGTATATTACCGTTGTTGGTGGGTAGGGATAGCATAGAATTGTCGCACCTTCAGTTTGCTGATGATACTATTCTGTTCTGCCCACCAGAAGAGGAGACTATTAAGAATTATAAGCGACTTCTGTGATGTTTTGAGTTGATGTCAGGCCTCTGTATTAATTTTGATAAGTCAAGTTTGATTCTGATTAATTGTGAAGAGCAGTGGATACAGCGTATGTGTAACCTTTTGGGTTTTAAGGGGGACACTCTCCCAGTTAAATACCTTGGGATATCCTTAGGAGCAAACCTGAGGTTGGTGAAGACTTGGAAGCCTATTCTGGACAAAGTGGAGGAGAAACTAAGCTTGTGGAAAGCTAAGGTGCTAAACAAAGCTGGGAAGTTGGTGCTCATCAAATCAGTATTGAACAGTTTGCCAATGTACTATTTGAGTCTATTTAAGATGCCGAAAGCTGTTGCTGAGAAGTTAATTTCACTACAGAGAAGATTCATGTGGAGTAAGGAAGATGATAGGAATGGTATGGCATTAGTTAGATGGGAAATGGTACAGGCTCCAAAGAAACTAGGTAGCTTGGGAGTTGGTGATGCAATGATTCAGAAATCAACATTGTTGTTTAAGTGGTGGTGGTGGTTTGCAAAGGAAGAGTGCCCGTTGTGGAAGAAAATTGTATGTTCATGTAATAATCTGAATTCCAATGAGCTACTGTCAACTCAACCACTACCTACAAGAGGAGGCCCATGGAAGGATATATGCCAGTTGCACATCATGAATGAACGTATAAGGGATAAGATGGTTACAAGTTTGTCCATGGAGATTGGTGATGGGCAACGGACTAAGTTTTGGGAGGGTGTATGGCTACTATGTGGATCTCTGAAAGACCGGTTCCCGAGGCTTTTCTCTGTTTCAAACCAATGTGGATCCGTTATTGGGGATTGTGGGTTTTGGGATGGGATAGAGTGGATTTGGAATTTCCAACGGAGGCACGAGCCTTTTTAGTGGGAATTGGAGCTTCTAAGTCAATTACATGAGGCTTTGAGACCGATGAAATTAGTAAATAACAGAGAGGATCGAGTGGTTTGGAAATATGATAGGAAAGGTGTTTTTTCAACTAACTCATTTGTGCAGGTGATGCAGGTTGAAGCACTCCCAGAGGTGGTAACCAGCTACAGCTTCACAAGGACCATTTGGAAAGGTTTGGTTCACCAAGAGTGGAGCTTTTTGCTTGGTTTGTTTTAATAGGCAGGGTGAACACTAAGGAAAGGCTGAGCTGGTTTGGAATTATCAGACAGGAAGATACTATATGTATGCTATGTAATAATGAATTGGAACATGTATATCACTTGTTTCTAGGATGTGCATTTACGTGGTAGGTGTGGAGTGCTTGGATATCAGGATTTGGTTGTCAATGGTCTTATCTGGGTTCGATGAAAGAGCACTTTCTCAGTTGGAGAGAGGAATCGAGGAGTAAGGAGGATCGTAAGCAGCGGCTGAGGTGCTTGTGTGCGGTCATTTGGAATATATGGATGGAAAGGAATAACAGGCTTTTCCAGAATCAAAGCAGAGGTGTTGAAGAAGTCATTAACATGATCGTGAGAAGCGTTAATGAGTGGAGTGGTGTTGATCCCTTTTGTTGTTGATGGCTATGCCGAAGATGACATGGGGAGTTTATGTGTTTGATTTAGTTATTTAAGTAAGCGTATGCTGCTTGTCTAGCTCTGTTCGCTCTACTGTACTGTGTTGAGCTCTTACTTTCAAAAAAAGAAAGATGACAAATAGAGTTGTTATTAGTTAAGTTAATCTTTATTTAAGTGATTATCCACGGCTTATCTCTTTTACCAGAAGATACTATTTGTTGACCATTGAATAAGAAGGTAATAAGTGCCTATCACATTACATAACAAAATTTTCACCAACTATAAAAAGCCACCAAAGAAATATACTCACAACTCAACTTAGTATAACAAAAAAATAATGTTCCATAACCAATAAAATTTATTATTTTTAATTAATATTAGTAAATATTTTAAAGTTTAAGTACTAAATTTTAAATTTTAAATACTAAAATTAACTCCTAACAATATAAAAATAAAATGTTAGCTAACAGTATTAACTAATATTAATAAAAATTATCTTTAACATTTCTCGTAAGAAAATATATGCAAATAATTTTTATGATTCACATGTATTAATATTTGGATTTAATTTATATAATAAATATCACTGTGAATCAGATTTTTATAGACATCCAACTAACATATCAATACATCAGCAAATAAATTTCACATAACCACCGATTATAGCTTGAAAGGCTCATGAATACTATAAATATATTTTATTAGACAAAAATAGAAAATTATTAAATGGTATCAATACATAAGAATTAAAATAATCTAAATTAAGATAGTTAATATAAGGATCCAAAATGACAGCAATCATGTTAACATATGTAGGTATTTGAGTACAAATTCGTTGTGACAGAGTAATAACGGAAAGTAGGAAAGGAAATAAAAAGAAGGGAGAGTAATCTAGTTGCAAGTTCACATCAACATGAAACTGACCCTTCATAAAAAAAACAAATGTTGTTATCATATATATGCCCATCGACTTTTAAGGGAACAAGAAATCCAACAAAATTTTTAAATTTAACAACTTTATTATCTATAAAACTATGTTAGATCTCACGCATTAACATGCAATTTACAACTAGTTGATAAAAGCAAGCTAGCAACAATGGTGACTGATATGTGCGTGTCGATTAAAGCAGGAAGCTCTGATTATTTGGAGAAACATCCAGAGCGCAGAATATCATTTTCCCAAAATTTTTACATTATTGGAGTTACTTTTGCGGCTGGTATTGGTGGCCTTCTATTTGGTTATGATACTGGTACAGTATACATATATGCGTATTGTCTACCATTTCATTAATTAAGAAAAAAAAAGAAAGAAATGATATAGCATATATTTTGTTTTCATTTGTAGGTGTGATATCTGGCGCTCTCTTGTACATAAAAGATGATTTTGAAGTTGTAAAGAACAGTAGTTTTCTTCAGGTAAAAGAGAGAGTGGATTTTCGTTCATTTTCTTTTAATTCGGTAGCTTGTAATTGTGACCATATAGTTATATGAAACGCAATATGTTCTGGTAGGAGAATTGGTAGGTGGTACGCAATACATCACATTTAAAATTTTTAATGGGAAAAGTATATATATATATAGCATTCGACAACAAAGATAAATTGTGAATTCACGTAACTATGACTATGACACAGTAGGACTAGAGTAGAGTGCCATTTTGCAGCAATTATATGTTCTCATTTTGTTATGTTTGCAGGAACTAATAGTTGCCATGGCCTTAATTGGTGCAATTTTCGGCGCCGCCATTGGTGGTTACATTAATGATTCTTTAGGGCGTAAGGCTGCCACTATTGTGGCAGATATTTGTTTCGCAGTAGGATCACTCTTGATCGCCGTCGCACCAAATCCCACTCTTATCATAGTTGGCCGGTTTTTTGTTGGCCTAGGTGTAGGTTTCGCCTCTGTTACTGCTCCTATGTATATTGCAGAAGTATCACCGTCTGAAATAAGAGGTGGATTAGTTAGTGTCAATTGTCTTATGATCACAACTGGCCAATTTCTTTCCTTTGTCATCAATTATGGTTTGACTAGAGTAAGCATACCCAACTCTTTAGCTAACAATACCAATAGTAATAATTTTGTCTTCATCCATCTTGATTTTCTAAGAGCAAAATTATGTGTGCAGGTTCCTGGAACATGGCGTTGGATGCTTGGAATTGCAGGTACACCAGCTGTTATTCAGTTGGTTCTTATGGTCTTTCTTCCTGAGTCCCCCAGATGGCTATATTTGAAGGTAAATGATAATATAAGATCAATGATCATTCATGTGAAGTTCTCTTTATGCAAAAATTATAGGTAATAACTATTAGATAATTTGATATGTTGAACTAAAGTTAATGCTGGAAACCAATTTTTTTTAAACTAACATCAGCCAATTTTGTTATTTTGTTTATCTTAAATTCTAGATCCTAAAACTTAAATTATAAATATAAAATCTAAAGTTGACTAATGTTAGCTAACTAAAAATTAGTTTCACGTACTTTTTTTCTTAAATAAATTATCATCTAATGATTATCAACTATTATTTTCATATGAAGACAACTTTATGTCATTAGTCACCTATAAAATTTGGGTAAAATAAATCCTTATATTGATTTTTTTTTGGTACAATAATTAAAAGCTTAGTTACTTTTAACTTGCAGAATAGGAAGGAGGAGGCCACCAATGTTCTTTCTAGGATATACCCATCTCCTCGGTTGGAGGACGAAATAGATATTCTTGAAGCTCACATGGAGCAAGAACAAAAGGATAAGGTCAAAGTTAAATACAGTGATGTATTTAAGTTGAAAGAAATCAGAGTTGCGTTCATATGTGGCGCTGGACTTCAAGCATTCCAACAACTTACCGGTATTAGTGTTATAATGTACTATAGCCCAACAATCATTCAATTGGCTGGCTTCAAATCAAACGAATCGGCTTTGTTCTTATCCCTCATTGTTTCTGTAATTAATGCCGGTGGCACAATTATTGGCATTTACCTTATTGACATTGTAGGGCGAAAGAAGCTTACACTTAGTAGCTTAATAGGTGTGGTTGGATCGTTAATCCTACTCTCTGCTTCATGTTATGTTAGAGGGCATGGCAACCCGAGTTTAGTTTATGGATGGCTTGCTGTTGCGGGTTTGGCTTTGTATATTATATTCTTTGCACCTGGAATGGGTCCTGTTCCTTGGGCTGTAAACACAGAGATATACCCTGAAGAGTTTAGAGGAATATGTGGTGGCATGTCTGCAACAATTAATTGGGTTGGTAGTGTCATCATGTCTATTAGCTTCCTTTCTTTTGTGGATGCTATTGGGCTCGGCGAGAGTTTTATGATTCTTTTGGCTGTTGCTTGTGTTGCAATAGTTTTTGTGATTTTCTATATGCCAGAGACAAAAGGATTGACTTTTGAAGAAGTTTCAAATATTTGGAAGGAGAAAGCCTATGGAAAAGATAAAAACATAGAGAGCATGGTTGAGCAAGCAAGTACATGATCAGCAACTTTTTCCAATACGTTTAAGACTTGTGAAAGCACGAAAAGTCATAAAGTTAGCGTTTGAACATGAAATGAAGAAGAATAAAAAATAAAAGGAGAAGAAATGAAAGATGCAATATATATGTGCATGCGCATGTGTCTGTGTCCTTACTGGTAGCTTTGGCCAAAGAGTTCAAAACACCATCCATGTGGTTGGCTATATAGTTGATCAGGATCATGTCTTTTTCCATGGTCCATGGCCCTTTTCTCACTTCCAAATCTTGAGACAGGTTGAGAGAGTGAGAGAGATTTCGGAGGGGGGTGTTAAGGGAGAAGACTCTAGTGACGTGTGTGACAAGCAATGTAGAGTTAGTTTGCATTACAGAGTTAGTTAGATGAAGTGAGAATCTGTTATAGGATCAGTTGAGTGTTAGTTATTGATGTGTTTCTCTATCTTTCACTCTTAGTGTGTAAATAATGAGGAAGCTTCATATGTAAATTAATACATTCTTCCAACATCAATTCAATTTAATATTTAGTTCATTCTCTTAGCTTTCTTTCTAGTTTTCATACTCTCAACTTGGCAACACAGTGTTCATCAACTTGCTTAATGTGCTTCTAGATCCTAGTCCTCAAGTAGTTCTTGATCTCGTTTCTAGTTCCTCCCAGTATATACTTGGCTATTTTCGACCATGTACAGTCATTATGATTTGATTAATTTATTATGGACAAAAAATGTCATTTTATTACATTAGAATGAACTCAAATCTTATCCAAAAATATTTGATTGATAAATTTTACAAAGATATAAAATAAATAGTTTAATTTTGATGTACTGATATTATATAACATTTAATTTTATATAGTCATATAATCAAATCTGTTAATTTGGATAACTATTCATTCCCTCAATGTAAAAAGTAAGTATTTTTACTAACGTCGTATTATGTTACTGTACACATATTTAAAACTAATTTATTAAGAACGAAGGCTACGATAGTTATACAATGTTAACAACATTTAAAAGGTGGTGTTAAAATTAAAATAATATTTTTAATATTAATAAATATTTTTAATTTGAAAAAAATAATATATTGCAAAAATATAAAAATGTGTTACTTTAAATACTATATATTTATATATATCAACCTTGCTATATATAAAAAATGAAAATTTATATTTTTATAAATTATCTTCCATATTTTTGTAATCAATCTCTAAATTAAAAATATTAAGTTTATATATTTATGATACTAAAATTGTTTAACACCACTGATTGATATATATATATATATATATATATATATATATATATATATATATAGCTCGCTCTAAGGCTCGTTTAGTGGACTATAAGGCTCCTATTCACAGCCTTTGAATTCCGTCCTCTTACGTGAACATGCTGAGGTTATTCTCTGTGCTGGTGCCATTGGAAACCCTCAGCTCCTGCTGCTTAGCGGCATTGGCCACATGCCTTATCTCTCTTCATGGGGAATTCAAGTGGCCCATCAAATGTTATATATATATGATGTCATATTGTACAAGGATAGTTGAAAATCAATGTTAGAATAAATACATAAATGATCTCTTCTACTATGACTAATTTTTTAATTACATGACACAAATATAAAATATGAGATCCATATCTTCATCTCTCACTTTTTAGACAAATCAGATACAATTATTCAAATTCTCTAAGAACCAAATAAATTTTCTACATAAATATCTGTCAATAAAGTGTCTACTTCTAGTGTGTGGGGTTGAGAGAAAACTAGTTAGTTAAAACATGTGCAATGATTTCTTGAAAAAGAAGGTATGAATTGAATTTAAAATTTACTAATTTAATCCTACTCTCTGCTTCATGTCATGTTAGAGGACATGGCAACCCGAGTTTAGTTTATGGATGACTTGCTGTTGCGGGTTTGGCTTTGTATATTATATTCTTTGCACCTGGAATGGGTCTTGTTCCTTGGGCTGTGAACACTGAGATATACCTTGAAGAGTTTAGATGAATATGTGGTGGCATGTCTGCAACAATTGTCATCATGTCTATTAACTTCCTTTCTTTTGTGGATGCGATTGGGATTGGTGAGTTTTATGATTCTTTTGGCTGTTGCTTGTGTTGCAATAGTTTTTGTGATTTTCTGCATGCCAAAGACAAAAGGGTTGACTTTTGAAGAAGTTTCAAATATTTAGAAGGAGAAAGCTTATGAAAAAAATAATAACATAGAGAGAATAGTTGAGCAAGCAAGTACATGATCAACAACTTTTCCAATACGCCTAAAATTTGTGAAAGCACGAAAAGTCATAAAGCTAGGGTTTGAACATGAAATGAAGAAGAATAAAAAATAAAAGGAGAAGAAATAAAAAATGCAATATATATGTACGTGCACATGTGTCAGCGTGCTTACTGGCAGCTTTGGCCAAAGAAAAGGGGAAAACGTTAATGGAAAAGACAGTGATGAGTGGTGACATGTGTGATATGCAATAGAGTTAGTTAGATGAAGTGAGAATCTGTTATAGGATCAATTGAGTGTTAGCTATTGATGTGTTATCCTTCATTCTTAGTGTGTAGATAAGTGAGGTAGCTTCAAGTGTAAACTAATTCATTCCACTATCAATTCAATTTCATATTCTAAGTTCATTCTATTAACTTTCTCTTTGGTTTTAATCTCTTTCAATACTTTTACATGATATCAGAGTTGGTCATGATCAATCTTGGCCTTAACTCTCATCATCATCATTATTATCGTTGCTAAGAACACCTTAGTTCCTCTACTGATAAGCAATATTATTTTTTAACGATAAAACAAAAGGTTATGCCACAATGATGAAATTGAATATTTTCAGCACATGAAGAATGTATGTAAATAGACTTGTATTTAGACGTGTGTTATCAAGGACGGATTGAGGTTCAAAGGAGGAGGACACTTGCCCTCACTAAGTTTAAAAAAAAGTAATAGTTTTATACAAATATATATTATTGTCCCCAGTATAATTATATTTTTACCTCCACAAAAAACTATAAAATTTTATTGAGATTTATATTAAATTTTTTATTAAATTTAACATGTAACAATATTTATTTTGTTAAATTTGATTTAATATCAAAATTAAAATTAATTAAATAAATTAACTCAATAAAAATTAATGAATAGTGATAATATAATTTTTGAAATTAATAAATTAATTAATTATCAAACTAAATATTAGTTTTCTAAATATAAGTAAAATTACTAGTATTTTTTGTCTTCAAAAATTAGTTGAGATAAAAAAAATAATATCTATTTTTAATTAATAATTTTATTTTAAAATTATTTAATATTTTTTTAATCTTAACTCTGAAATAAGTTTGCTTGTAACAACTATTTTGGGTGAAACAGTGTTTTATGTCATAAATATTGTAACAAATAAATTTTTTAATTGAATGGGTGGTAATTAATATTTTAAAATTGTAATGAATAGTAGAACAATTGTTTACAAATATGAAAGTTAATTTTGATATATTAAAATATGTATATTTTTTACATAGTCATTTCATCACATTTATTCTTTTAGATAAATATTTACATGATGAATGTAAAAGGTATTTTTTTTACATTATAATACATAATTGTATGGATTCATAAAATCTTTAATTTGACAATATATTAAAATTAAATTAAAAAATATATAAAAATATTTACTTATTTTAAAAAGAAAGAGAGAAAATTTATTGTAAATTAAGTTTTTATTATTTTATAGCAACATATCTGAAGGTTGTAGAAGGTTTAGAGAAGGGGAGTTGAATCTATGCCTTTCTTTTTGTTACTGAAATAACCTCTTTTTAAATGAACTTGCAATTCTGATTCTGTTTGAACTCAGCAGCGAAAATTTATGAGACAATTTTGTTTTGTCTCATGAATATCAGAAAACAGAACAGAGCAGAGAAGAGAAAAGCTACCACCACCATGTATCCTGGTTCGGTTGCCTTGTGCTATGCAACCTACGTCCAGTCTCTTCCACAACAGTGGTGGAATTTCTACTATAGTTAAAGTATTACATACACCAATTCCACAGGATTAACACAATCATTTCACACTCAAGTTCTAACCTAACTTGACATTGGCTATGCTAATACCCAGGGGCAGAGCTAGACTAACTATTTAGGGGGGGCGGTGTTTAATAATTTACTAAAAATATTTTATATTACTATTTCTATTGATAAAATAAAAAAATAAATATATAATCTCAATTAAAGTATGATAATAATATATTAAAGTTACCACTTACAGTTTTGTATCATAAAAATGTTATTCGACGTTTTTTTCTATTTTCAAAATCATCTATAATTGAATTTGTATTGGAGTAGTAATAGTAGAAGCATCTTCATTCTCTTGATCTTTTCTTTTAAAAAATGTATCAATGATTTTGAACTTACTCATAATTCAAATGGCCAAATAAGTTCCTATAATTAAAAATATATTTAGCAAAAAGTGTAAATTACAATCTAGATCTTTTATAAAATATAAAAATTATATTTCAATTCAAAATAAGATATTAAAATTCAGAACAATAATAATAATATTGTAGTATAAATAATATAACCTTGTAATTAAATAGTTAACTAATAAAAAAACTAAATATACAAACTAACATATAATAACAAAAACTTAATTAACAAATAATAATAAATTAAGTAAATAACTAAATATACTAAAAATATAAAAAAATTAGATAAGACTAACAGAAAAATAATAATAGAAAAGTCAATAGTTCAATAATTTTCTTAAAATAAAAAAGAATAAAAATAGAACCTTTTTTGATAAACAGTAGTGAAGAATCACTTGTTGAATTACTATCTTTTTTCTTAATTTGCAAAAAAAAAAAACAAGAGTCAAAGAGGTAATAGATAAGAAGATTAAAGAGATAAAGAAAAAGAAGAATAAGAAAAGTAAAAAATTGTTACCTGCAAAGTGAAAGTAAAAAGTGTAGGAACAAAAAGAGAGATTGGAAAAATATGCGAACAAAAAGGAAGGGGGGCTGGGCGGCTGGCAAATAAAAAAAGGGGTGGGAATTGGGAATTGGGAAATGGGCTATTAGGAAAGGGGGCTGGGCGGCTGGCAAATAAAAAAAAGGGTGGAAAATGGGAAATGGGCTATTGGGCTATTTTTTTAATGAATTAAGGAGGGCTGGGAAAGTAATACAAAAAAAAAGGGAGGGGGCTGGGAAATAAAAACAGGAGGGAGCTAGACTTTTTTTTAAATGAAAATTAAAATTTTGGGGGGGCCATTGCCCCCCTTCAATAGTATGTACCTCCGCCCCTGGTAGGCAAGTTGAGTTGAATTGGTGCTTACCTGGTCTAGATCTAGCTAACAGAGGAGGTAACTAAAAATCTTCTAACGCGATCGAATGCAAATGTGAAGACCCAATTCTTCACAATTTCTTCTCTAGTCTGTGTGAAAGGAGAGAAATAGCTAGATTTTTTAGCACTCTAGCATTTAAGAGAGCTACATCAAGAATTGATACGGATGTCTTGCCGTTTTCCATCATGAGTTTTTTGCATCTAATGTTGCTTTTCTCTTTTTGTTATCTCTATTTCTTTCATCTATTGATAAGTCTCTTGGAAGTCCCTCAATTTTTTTTCAATCCCTCTAATGTGAACATATGTTTCTAAATTTTTTTAAAATAAATATTTTCATTAGGAATATACATTAATTTGAGGGTATTTACAGATTTTCATCAAGTGCCTTATCTCATTTACAGTGTAAACAAGATAAGTTTGCTATATCTCGTTTACACTGTAAACGAAATAAGGCACGAACACATGGTAATGTATCACGTTTACAAACGTGATATGATACGAGCCTTATCTCGTTTACACTGTAAACGAGATAAGTCCAGAGAGCGACTATAAGTGGAAGTCATTCACAGTGTTTCAGACTCCATATTTCTCTCACATTTCTCTCATTTCTCTCTTTCTTACACTATTTTCTTGATATTTATTAGTTCCTCGGACATTATGGCATGCCCGGATGCACGGGACCTTGACATCAACTGCCTCAACGCTAGTTAGTACATTGCGGGAGCCATCGACTTTGAGGTTAGTGTTATCTTTATTGTTTAAATTAATAAGTCTATGCGATTTTATTTCAAGAACTTTTATAGAGTTAGTGTTTTAACAAATGAGTAGGCTGGATGATATTGAGGTAACACAGTTTAGGTTAGTTGGCAAGTTAGTAACATGAGTTAGGTGTATAATTTACTCATAGTGAAAGTTAGATAAGTAATTACTTTGATTTGATTAATTAATTAAATTTTTTCACATACCGTGTTAGGGAGACAACTCTGCAACGCTTGGAGCAATCACGGCACCTCATTGTACAACTCCTCCCAATCACCATATATCTAGGCAATTGCCTTTTGTTTTACCATCCAAACCTTCTAGTATGACGGCTTGAAGTTATAGCTCTGTCTCACTATTCTCTGTAGAACAGGAATGGTCACTGATGGATTGGACTGTATGAGTGGCAGGATGATTTTGCATATGAGATTGATGTCCAACTGTTGGTGATCCTGTGACATGGTGGGGCCAGACACGTGTGTGGTCCGCCGAATTTACGCACTTTCCTAACCATTTTAAATACAGTCGAATTAAAATCTAAACAAAATAAGAACGATGAAGAAGACAATGAATTAAAATATAATAACACTCACCAATATATGAAATTCTGTCGGAGGGCGACACGGAGACTCCAAGGACAACCATCTGTAAATTTCCGGCAATGTATGTGATACTTGAACTGATCCGACTCGACTATTCGATACTCGGCACTTCTCCGGATGCTGTAATTCATCACGCCTTGCAGCACTGCCTCTTTGCTTCTGAATCTATGAACAACCTGAAACTCCACACCACCATCGGTGTTGTAATCGTCGGCCCCCATATTCAAAAATGAAGTTTCCTCGTGCATTGCATCCAAATCTAATGTATGGTAGTAGCTGAGTACAGATGATAACTTTGGAATTCGACGCGGAACAGGCAAAAGGTATTGAACTGATCCATCAACAAGAGTCTCAGGTATGAACTCATTGTCGCTGTCGTCGTCGTCAGAGGAACCACTTTCGTGGTTATCGGCAATGTACTCTTCGTCGGATTCCCCATCCTCAACGTCTATGTCCTGCACTGGACTAGCACAGTGCAACGGTCGTGGTGTGAGCGGAGGGTCATCCGGTACAAAATTTGAGCCGCCAGCACCACCACCACCACCATCACGAACTTATGCAGAAAGCTCCATCACTTGTTCAACTATAATTCTGCCGTGCACGTCAAACAAGGCGCACATGCTTGCTCATCGCCATCGAGCTAGAATAGACGAAACCGAAATACACCATTCCCCATCGGTGCTAGCATCATAAACCCAACTCTACCAACCCCTTTTCTCTCACCACCACCGACGTGCGTTAATATCATACTCTTTAACTCGAAAAACGAATTTGCTCTTCGAGTTCAGAACAATGCAGGATTTTCATACTCAAATATAACCCTGCTGTCATTGTTTCTCATCTGACAGTTGGGATACACCATCACAACAAAGAAACCACTGTCACTAGATATTTTTGCTAAATTTTTTGAAGAAAAACAGTAGAAAAAGAAGAATTGAGATATTTTTTAGGAATACCAGCGGTTTCCTAATCCTTTTATAAGGAGTTATTTTTGTCCTATTCTATCTTGTTTACTGTGTAAACGTTTTTTACTCCCATGTATCTCGTTTACACTATAAAGAGATAAGTTTTGTCATATCTCGTTTACATGACTAAACAACTATTTCTCACGTATCACGTTTGTAAACGTGATACATTATCACATGTTCATGTTTTATCTCGTTTACAAATAGTTAAACTTATCTCGTCTACAGTATAAACGAGATAAGACACTTTATGAAAATTTGTAAATATCCTCAAATTAACGTATATTCGTAATTTAAATATTTATTTTATTTATTTAAAAAATCCTATGTTTTTACCTTATTCAATTAATAAAGTATTAATATCTTTTAAAAAAAATACATTTATGCTATATCTATTTATAATAAATTAATAATTAATAAAATTATTTTAATTGAGCTTTAGACGCACTTTTTATTTATTGTAGACTATTGACCAATATGTATTTCTGAGTTAATACTAATTTTTTTTCTTTTTTACGTTAAAAATATTAGCCATATTCATTTGCGTTCTGTATATATTTGGTTTAGTGCTCCTCACTTAGCTTTTCTTTATCTTAGTTTAGCGTGTTTTTCCTATTTATAAATAATCTTTTTATGTTGATATTCTTGTTCAACATAATTTATATATCATTTTAGAGTTTGAATATACTCCTCTATTTCAAAATATATTTTTTTTATACTCAACGGAACTTACACTCATATTTTAAAATATTTGTCACCTTAGAGTAGTTTTGTAAACCCCGAGAAAATAATAAATAGTTAGCGAATAAATTAATTATTAACCAAAGTGATTAGAAAATAGGATTTGATAGTTTAATGTGATAGAGAAAATTAAAACGAGAATTTCGATACTAATTTTAAAGAATTTCGATACTAGTTTTGTAACTCCAGATTTCTATTTTCATTTCTTTAGTCTAAATATTGTTAGTAGGCCTAGTCATAGAATGAAGTTAGGAAATTGTAGTAACTTGAAGGTGAAGAAAGATTTGTTTAAAAGGTAATAAGTGATTAGAGGAGATGGTATTTGATCGATAAAGATGAGAAAAATGGTATAAGAGGTAATTGAGAGAGTAAAGTGACATTAATAATGATGAGATGAGACATGAATCTTAATGATGTTGAATAATTGAGAATGATGAGATGAGACGTGAATCACTATGAGATCGGAAATGATAAATTGTAAGAAACGATTGAATAACTTGAGTTTGGGGCGTTGCCCTCCCCATGTCAGTCGGGATTTTTTCCATGGTTATTATTGAGCTTGGGGTGTTGTTTTTCCATGTCAGCTTGGGATTCGTCCCATGGATAACATTCAGCTTGGGGTATTGTCTTCCCCATATCAACTTGGGGTATTGTTTTCCCTATGTCAGCTTGGAATTCGTCCCATGGATATTATTAAGCTTGTAGGCGTTCTTTTCCCCATGTCAGCTTGGGGATTCTCCCCATGGTCTATTTTTGAGCTTGAGAACATGTCGGGATGGCTACGTAACCGACAGTTGATACCAACGGCCATAGGATAGGCATGCATCATATGCATTTGTATGTATGGCTTGTTTGTGCATTAATTGAGATTGCCTAATTGATTATAATATGCTAATTGTCATAATTGATATCTGTATTCTACCTGTGCTTACTTTGTCTGCTTGTCTGTCTTTGTAATTACCGGAGATGGGGGAACGGAGGAAAGGCGGAGAGATTGAGGATTATATTTAAGTTCCAGCTAGATTTAAGGAGGTGATTTAGTTGAGAAAGCCTTAGAGAACCACCCTGATTTATGGTTTCTGTTTAGTTCTTTAAGTTTTATAATCTGAGTGTCGGCATTGTAGGATTGCCTCTGGCATTTGCAGGACCTTATATATTATGTGCATGGCACCTTTATCATGCTGAGAACCTCTGGTTCTCACCCCATACTGTGTTGTGTTTTTCAGATGCAGGTCGAGAGACTGCTCGCTAGGCGTCTGGACTTCTAAAGCAGAGTAGTTCCTCGGTTTATTTTGATATATAGCTTATGTATATACATATACTTAACTCTCTCCAATTGACTTGTTATTTTGTTCCTCTTAGAGGCTAATGGAGAGCTAGGATTTTATTTATGTATTTTGGGCTTTGGGATATATATATATGTATGTAAATATTCTCCAGCCAGCCTTGGCTTCGCAGGCTAAGTTAGGAGCTTGTTATTTTGTATCTTTTTGGCTCTCTACCCCTAGTTTCTGTTATATTATATTCGTTGACTGTCGATTTCTTCGCACGCAAGTAACCACGTTCCTGAGCGTTGCGCTGTTTAGTTTCACAAATTTTGTTTGACCAATCCTTCAAGGCTCCTAGTATACTACATTCTTTCGACTATTATATATATTTATATCCTATCTTAAAGGTCGTAGCACCTCGCCACCTGTGTTTTACATCCTAGGTGTAAAACTCTATGTGGTAGGGTGTTACAAGTTTCGGTTCATTGAAAATTTAATATATTTAAATATAAATTATATCCTAATACAATAATGAAGTTTCAATGCATAAAATTTTTAAAGTAAAAGTATCTTCGAATGCAAGTATTATTTAACCGTGTTTTTCAATTTTATGATTTTATTATTTTTATCCTTATTTTAAATATTAATTTTTAATCATTATTTACAATTTTTGAAACAGAATTTTCTGTCAAAATAATATATTTCTTTCCTAGAATTGTAAAATCTAATAATTTTTCATATCCATATTAAATACTAATTTAGGAACTAATTCTTATATACACCATGAAAGAAGGGTGATTTTTTCTCTAATTAGTTATCACAAATATTTAGGAAAAGAGAGAAAAAATATAATAAAAAAGGATAAAAAAAATTGATGAATGGTTATAAACTATAACATGGGGCTTAAAATTTTTTATTCGAACAGGAAAATATCTCTAGTTTCGGAAGGATAGAATTAAATATCTCATGTTTATCGTTAATTTAAACTAATTAATATAGAACACAACATGATTAATATATGTGCATGTCGTAATTTATTGACTAACGGTATATTTTTAAATAATAAATATACCACAATTTCAATGGTTAATGATAGCATTTTCGTTGACCGTCAAATAAAAAGATGACAAATAACTCTAAAATCATACACTTGCATTAAAAAAATTATTCTCTTGTTGAGCGAGAGAGAGAGAGAGAGAGAGAGAGAGCGAGAATGATAAGGATCCTAGGGTTTGGAATCGAGAAGAGTATCGGCGGTTAGAGAATGAATCCTTCTCCATTTTTGTGAGTAACCTCCCAGAAGACATATCAAAGAGGGAGTTATTCTGCCTATTCAACTGGATGGGATGTATCAATGATATATATCTATCCCGGAAACAGAAAAATGGATTCATGTATATGCTTGCTTTTATTTGGTACACAACAAAAGGAGGAACTTTGAAAGCAATAGCGGAAATGAATCGATTGTGGCTGAGAGGTAAAGTTGTATCTGTGGGAGAAGCTAAATATAAAAGAATGTTGGGAACATGGAACATAACCAACGGAAATAGAGGTGATGTCACAATTTCGATGGTAGTGGAGCATGATCCTTTGATATTTGGACGGGACCCAGGGACGAAGGAGGTTGAAAAAGAACCAAATGGAAATGGCTGGACTAAGAAGGTAGAAGTAGAAGCTGTGACAGAAAATTTGGAATGGCTGCAGAGAAACCTTGTAGGAGGGCATGACGAAGCCTATTGATTTTGATTCTTTGAAGGAAATGATTGCAAAAAACATCCCAAATGTAGTCTAAGTTCGAAAAATGGGAGCTTACAAAGCGCTCTTAACCTTTGATAGTGTCTTGCATACTAAGGAGACATACACATTCAACATGAACATGCTCCTACAATTGTTTCACAGTGTATGGAAGTGGGAGGAGTCGGAACATAGTGAAACTCGAAGAGTATGGTTGGAATGTTTTGGGGTTCCGTTGCATGCATGGTCAGTCAACACTTCTAGAACGATAGGAGGTCAATGGGGAGAAGTGGTTGGATGTGACAAAGAGACGGAATTGTGTAACTCGTTCACTGTAGGACGGGTCCAGATTGATACTTGTGTAATGGATGTGATTCAAGAATGGATCCATATAACAATTGGCGCGGGGGGTTTTGATGTTCTAGTGAACGAGATAGGACATTAGGCGTGTAATTTGCACTGTACGGCGAACAGGAGGAATGAAAGGGCAAGTATAGAGTGGAATCATGTTAAAAAAAAAGCAGGAACTCAGGAATGGTTACAAGGCAGAGACAGGGAACAGAAGCTTTGCATGGAGGAACCCCAGACGAAGAGTTGTCGATGATGGTAAACCGGAGCGACGATAAAGATAAGGGCAGAATCGTAATCGTAGACTTAATTTTAAATGAATGGATTAATGGCAGTAATGGCAGTAGAAATTATGATCGCGAGAATAGTGCAACGGTTCAATCTGTAACTGGCAATAATCAAGGAAGGTGCGTTAATTTTGGGGGGAGATGCAGTTCAAGTTACGTGGATGATTCTGATAGAACAATAACATGTGAGTTAAATGGGCTGCGAAGGAAGTCCAATAATAAGCAAAAAAATTTCTTCTCCAAGTGAGTCGTGGGCCAGATGCAATAACATATTGGAGGAGGGGAAAATGGCCTTGGCAGGCCCAAAGTCGTCAACAGCTGCGAATCCATCAGTTGGGCCAAGGTTGAAGGAGCGAGGTGGGGTAGCCAGAGTGAGGCATGGGTTTGGGTCCTCCTTTCCAGAATGAGCAGCAGAAGGTAGCGGTGCTCAGTTCCTCTTCGAGGGGGAAGGCGACGCGACTGATAGCAAAAGAAACGGCGAGACGCGGCTGGTGGGGGACATTTGAAGCCGGTTGCTCTGCACGGTGGGAGAGGGTGTCCGAACTGATGCAGATGTGGCTATTGAGGATGATGAGAGTGCGACTACGGGCGGGACAGGGGTACCAGCAACTATGGATGGTCATGCAGGTCATGGCGAGGTGGTGCAACAGGGAGTGGATGACGACGGAGGTGGAGGATATAAGGGGGGTGCTGCAGAGGGAGGATTAATATTGGGGAGTGGTTGTGACGGTAGAAGGATGGCTGCTGAACATGAAGATGATGGCTATGGAAGGAATCATCTTGGGAACGAGGATGTCACTAATGAAGCAGAGGACAGTGATAGTCAGAGCTCAGAATTGCGGGAACAGTTGCTGGAAAACGGAAGGACTTGGGAGCTGGCCAAAGAGTCAGGTGCTATATTGTATAGAGAAGAGGATGACATTATGGCAATCTTTCAGGCACAAAATGAAGAAATAGATCGCAAAAGGAAAGTGGCAAAGCAGACGGAAAAGATGAGACGGTGCATACCCAAAAAAAAAAAAAAACAAGTGTGTACAAAAAAATTTAAATGAATTTTAGTGCATGGAATGTTAGGGGTTTATGGGGTGACGGGAAGTTGAGAATGGTGAAGGACTTAAAGAAAAAATATAGTTTAAATATGTTAGGCCTGATTGAGACTAAAAGACAGGTTGTGACAAATTTTGATGTTGCCAGAATATGGGGGAGAGATGATTTAGGCTGGGAGTATGTAAGCTCTGATGGTGCATCTGGTGGACTACTGTTAATATGGGATGAATCAGTGTTTAAAATGAATAACTACTATAAGGGGGAGAGGTGGCTGTGTGTCGAAGGAGTAATGTTTAAAAAGTAGTTTCCATTGCGCTTTTGTATTGGTCTATGGTCCTCATAATAGAGATGAGAAGTGTCATGTTTGGGAGGAGCTAAGCTATATAGCTGGGTTATGTCAGGTCCCTTGTTGTTTTATGGGGGTTTTAATGAGATAGTACATGTGGAGGAAAGAAAAGGTGCAACTACTGTACCTCAGTCAGGGAAAGAATTCAGGAACTGGATACAAGATATGCAATTAGTAGATTTGGCACTCACTGATCGCGAGTTTACATGGTTTCGAGGTCGCTCTTGCAGTCATATAGATAGAGCTCTGGTTAATGTGGAGTGGCTTGAAGCGTTTCCAGAAACTTGGTTACGAGGGGGCCAAGGGAATTGTCAGATCATTGCCCCCATAATACTGGAGGACAAAACGCTGAGGGGAGGTCCAAGGCCGTTCCGAAGTCTAGATTCGTGGTTTACACATGATGGATTTCTCAGTATGGTTAAAGAGGAATGGAGAGGTTTGGGGGAGATACAGTTCACAGATAAATTGAAGGCACTAACAATACCGCTAGAGAGATGTGATGAACGGATTTTTGCTAGTAAAGAATTCACAATAAATTCCCGTTGCAAGTATAGTTTCTAAACCAAAAATAATCCTTTCATACAAAAATTTGGTTGTCACTAAAACAAACCCAAAAAAATTAAACCGAAGTATTTAAACCTCGGATCGTCTCTCAAGGAATTGCAGGGAAGTGTACTTATAATTGGTTATGGAAAAGTATCTTTTTGGATTTTTGAAATAAGGAACAAGAAAAGTAAATTGCAAGAAATTAAATTAATAACTAAGAAAACTCTTGGCAAGGTATGAAAATTAGACATCTTATCCTAGTTATCCTAATCAATTGTGATGAGAATTGTCCATTGCTACCACTTAGTTAACCTCTAACTATGAAGGAAGGTCAAGTGGATGAATCAATTTGATTCCTCAAGTCCTAGTTAACTCCTAAGGAAAGACTAGCTTTAGAGGGATCCAAATCAACTAGAAACTTTCAATTATCAATCAACAAAGGAGTTTGATAACTCAAGAGTCTCCAATTACTCAACCAAAGCCAAAAGGAGAGAAATCTACTCTAAAGCCCAACCAAGCATTTTATCAAACACTTGGAAGGCATAACATAAAGACATAGAAATTAATAAGAGATAATAAAACCTAAACAACCAATTGAAAGTATCAATAACATAAATTGAAGAAAGCAATCATAAATATAAAATACCTCAAATTGCATTAAATAGAGAATCAAATCTAACATGAGAATCCATAAACTAAAATAGCAACATAAAGAGATCAACAAGAAAAATAGATAACTAAAGTGCTAGAGCTAATAAGAGTAGAAGAAAACTAAATTAAAGTAAAATAGAAATATGAAATTGAGAAGAATTAAAGCTAAGAATCCTAAAACCTAGAGAGAGGAGAGAGCCTCTCTCTCTAGAAACTACTTCTAAAACCTAAAATTATGTGAATGAAAGTTGTGTGAATGAATGAATGATTCCCCCCACTCTGTAGCCTCTAATTTGTGTTTTCTGGGCCGAGAACTGGGTCAAAACCAGCCCAGAAATCGCTAGGGGCGAATTTTGATACGCTGAATTTTCGCAGATACACGCGTGCGAGCCGCTTATCTGCTGAGCAACCATGGAAAATTATATATCATTTCGAAGCCCCGGATGTTTGCTTTCTAACGCAACTAGAACCGCCTCATTTGGACCTTTGTAGCTCAAGTTATGATAGATTTAGTACGAAGAGGTCAGGTTGGACAGCTTAGCAATTCCTTCAATTTCTTGTATTCCTTCCAATTTTGCATGCTTCCTTTCTGTTCTCTAAGGCATTCCTGCCCTATAAACCCTGAAAACACTTAACACACATATCACGACATCGAATGGTAATAAGAGAAGATTAATAATTAGCAATTTTAAGGCCAAAGAAGCATGTTTTTAATCAAAGCACATAATTAGGAAGGAAAATGTAAAACATGCAAATTATATGAATAAGTGAGTAAAAAATTGATAAAAACCACTCAAATTAGCACAAGATAAACCATAAAATAGTAGTTTATCAAGATGACACAAGGCTAATTTTGGGGAGATGGACAGTAAGATCACAAAGTTTGAGGAAGAAATCAAGAGAGTTGATGATATGGTTAGCAATGGAGTATATGATACCACGATGGAGGCTAGAAGAAAGGTGCTAGTTACTTGTTGTGAGAGATGGTATGTAAGGAAGGAAATGCATTGGAAACAGATGTCTCGGTCTCGGCACGCGAAGGAGATGGACAAAAATACAAGATACTTTCACAATATGGCTTCAGCAAGAAGATGGAACAATAAGATTGATACACTAGTGATAAACGGTAGAACGGTCAGAAATCAAGCGAGAATCAAGATAGCCATCAGAGAGTTTTACAAAGAATTATATCATCAGGAAGCTACTCCAATGATGGGCTTTAGAGATGGTCTGGTGGGAAAGATAGATGAGGATGATGTTGTGACCTTAGAGAGGATGCCGTCGGCTGAGGAGATCAGAGAGGCTGTGTGGGACTGCGAGTCCTCTAAGGTGCCAGGCTGTGATGGTACAACATGAAGTTCATTAAGAGATGCTGGGATGAGATTAGACCTGAATTTATGACAGCAGTGATGGGGTTCTTTAATTCTTTCAGGTTACCGACTGATAGCAATATTGCTTGGGTGGCATTGGCTCCAAAGTTCATTGGTGCAAAGGAGATCAAAGACTTGAGACCTATTAGTATGGTGGGGGTGCATCTACAAGGTCATCTCAAAGGTGCTAGTCAGGAGGATGAGATCAGTGATGCCAGGGTTAATAGGGGAGACTCAAAGTACGTTCGTCAAGGGAAGGAAAATACACAATGGGCACTTATTGCATATGAAACAGTAAACTGGCTTAAATAGAGAAAAAAGGAAGCAGCAATAATCAAGCTAGATTTCTAGAAAGCATATGACAGGGTCAAATGGAGCTTTGTGGACTTGGTATTACAAAAGATGGGCTTCGGGCATAAATGGAGAGCTTGGGTTATGGAGTGTGTGGCCACTGCATCTATGTCAGTATTGATAAATGGGTCACCATCTAAGCCTTTCAAAATGGAAAGAGGTTTGAGACAAGGTGACCCGCTTTCTCCCTTCTTATTTGTACTGGTTATGGATGTGCTACATTGAATGGTTGGAGAGGCGATCAGGAATGGACGTATATTACCATTGTTGGTGGGTAGGGATAGCATAGAATTGTCGCACCTTCAATTTGCTGATGATACTATTCTGTTCTGCCCACCAGAAGAGGAGACTATTATGAATTATAAGCGACTTCTGTGATGTTTTGAGTTGATGTCAGGCCTCTATATTAATTTTGATAAGTCAAGTTTGATTCCGATTAATTGTGAAGAGCAGTGGATACAGCGTATGTGTAACCTTTTGGGTTGTAAGGGGGACACTCTCCCAGTTAAATACCTTGGGATATCCTTAGGAGCAAACCCGAGGTTGGTGAAGACTTGGAAGCCTATTCTGGACAAAGTGGAGGAGAAACTAAGCTTGTGGGAAGCTAAAGTGCTAAACAAAGCTGGGAAGTTGGTGCTCATCAAATCAGTATTGAACAGTTTGCCAGTGTTCTATTTGAGTCTATTTAAGATGCCGAAAGCTGTTGCTGAGAAGTTGATTTCACTACAGAGAAGATTCATGTGGAGTAAGAAAGATGATAGGAATGGTATGGCATTAGTTAGATGGGAAATGGTACAGGCTCCAAAGAAACTAGGTAGCTTGGGAGTTTGTGATGCAATGATTTAGAAATCAGCATTGTTGTTTAAGTGGTGGTGGTGGTTTGCAAAGGAAGAGTGCCCGTTGTGGAAGAAAATTGTATGTTCATGTAATAATCTGAATTCCAATGAGCTACTGTCAACTCAAGCACTACCTACAAGAGGAGGCCCATGGAAAGATATATGCCAGTTGCACATCATGAATGAACGTATAAGGGATAAGATGGTTACAAGTTTGTCCATGGAGATTGGTGATGGGCGACGGACTCAGTTTTGGGAGGATGTATGGCTACTATGTGGATCTCTGAAAGACCGGTTCCCGAGGCTTTTCTCTGTTTCAAACCAATGTGGATCCGTTATTGGGGACTGTGGGTTTTGGGATGGGATAGAGTGGATTTGGAATTTCCAATGGAGGCACGAGCCTTTTTAGTGGGAATTGGAGCTTCTAAGTCAATTACATGAGGCTTTGAGACCGATGAAATTAGTAAATAACAAAGAGGATCGAGTGGTTTGGAAATATGATAGGCAAGGTGTTTTTTCAACTAACTCATTTGTGCAGGTGATGCAGGTTGAAGCACTCCCAGAGGTGGTAACCAGCTACAGCTTCACAAGGACCATTTGGAAAGGTTTGGTTCCACCAAGAGTGGAGCTTTTTGCTTGGTTTGTTTTAATAGGCAGGGTGAACACTAAGGAAAGGCTGAGCTAGTTTGGAATTATAAGACAGGAAGATACTATATGTGTGCTATGTAATAATGAATTGGAACATGTATATCACTTGTTTCTAGGATGTGCATTTACGTGGTAGGTGTGGAGTGCTTGGATATCAGGATTTGGTTGTCAATGGTCTTATCCGGGTTTGATGAAAGAGCACTTTCTCAGTTGGACAGAGGAATCGAGGAGTAAGGAGGATCGTAAGCAGCGGCTGAGGTGCTTTTGTGTGGTCATTTGGAATATATGGATGGAAAGGAATAACAGGCTTTTCCAGAATCAAAGCAGAGGTGTTGAAGAAGTCATTAACATGATCGTGAGAAGCGTTAATGAGTGGAGTGGTGTTGATGCCTTTTGTTGTTGATGGCTATACCGAAGATGACATGGGGAGTTTATGTGTTTGATTTAGTTATTTAAGTAAGCGTATGCTGCTTGTCTAGCTCTGTTCGCTCTACTGTATTGTGTTGAGCTCTTACTTTCAAAAAAAGAAAGATGACAAATAGAGTTGTTATTAGTTAAGTTAATCTTTATTTAAGTGATTATCCACGGCTTATCTCTTTTACCAGAAGATACTATTTGTTGACCATTGAATAAGAAGGTAATAAGTGCCTATCACATTACATAACAGAATTTTCACCAACTATAAAAAGCCACCAAAGAAATATACTCACAACTCAACTTAGTATAACAAAAAAATAATGTTCCATAACCAATAAAATTTATTATTTTTAATTAATATTAGTAAATATTTTAAAGTTTAAGTACTAAATTTTAAATTTTAAATACTAAAATTAACTCCTAACAATATAAAAATAAAATGTTAGCTAACAGTATTAACTAATATTAATAAAAATTATCTTTAACATTTCTCGTAAGAAAATATATGCAAATAATTTTTATGATTCACATGTATTAATATTTGGATTTAATTTATATAATAAATATCACTGTGAATCAGATTTTTATAGACATCCAACTAACATATCAATACATCAGCAAATAAATTTCACATAACCACCGATTATAGCTTGAAAGGCTCATGAATACTATAAATATATTTTATTAGACAAAAATAGAAAATTATTAAATGGTATCAATACATAAGAATTAAAATAATCTAAATTAAGATAGTTAATATAAGGATCCAAAATGACAGCAATCATGTTAACATATGTAGGTATTTGAGTACAAATTCGTTGTGACAGAGTAATAACGGAAAGTAGGAAAAGAAATAAAAAGAAGGGAGAGTAATCTAGTTGCAAGTTCACATCAACATGAAACTGATCCTTCATAAAAAAAACAAATGTTGTTATCATATATATGCCCATCGACTTTTAAGGGAACAAGAAATCCAACAAAATTTTTAAATTTAACAACTTTATTATCTATAAAACTATGTTAGATCTCACGCATTAACATGCAATTTACAACTAGTTGATAAAAGCAAGCTAGCAACAATGGTGACTGATATGTGCATGCCGATTAAAGCAGGAAGCTCTGATTATTTGGAGAAACATCCAGAGCGCAGAATATCATTTTCCCAAAATTTTTACATTATTGGAGTTACTTTTGCGGCTGGTATTGGTGGCCTTCTATTTGGTTATGATACTGGTACAGTATACATATATGCGTATTGTCTACCATTTCATTAATTAAGAAAAAAAAAAGAAAGAAATGATATAGCATATATTTTGTTTTCATTTGTAGGTGTGATATCTGGCGCTCTCTTGTACATAAAAGATGATTTTGAAGTTGTAAAGAACAGTAGTTTTCTTCAGGTAAAAGAGAGAGTGGATTTTCGTTCATTTTCTTTTAATTCGGTAGCTTGTAATTGTGACCATATAGTTATATGAAACGCAATATGTTCTGGTAGGAGAATTGGTAGGTGGTACGCAATACATCACATTTAAAATTTTTAATGGGAAAAGTATATATATATATATAGCATTCGACAACAAAGATAAATTGTGAATTCACGTAACTATGACTATGACACAGTAGGACTAGAGTAGAGTGCCATTTTGCAGCAATTATATGTTCTCATTTTGTTATGTTTGCAGGAACTAATAGTTGCCATGGCCTTAATTGGTGCAATTTTTGGCGCCGCCATTGGTGGTTACATTAATGATTCTTTAGGGCGTAAGGCTGCCACTATTGTGGCAGATATTTGTTTCGCAGTAGGATCACTCTTGATCGCCGTCGCACCAAATCCCACTCTTATCATAGTTGGCCGGTTTTTTGTTGGCCTAGGTGTAGGTTTCGCCTCTGTTACTGCTCCTATGTATATTGCAGAAGTATCACCGTCTGAAATAAGAGGTGGATTAGTTAGTGTCAATTGTCTTATGATCACAACTGGCCAATTTCTTTCCTTTGTCATCAATTATGGTTTGACTAGAGTAAGCATACCCAACTCTTTAGCTAACAATACCAATAGTAATAATTTTGTCTTCATCCATCTTGATTTTCTAAGAGCAAAATTATGTGTGCAGGTTCCTGGAACATGGCGTTGGATGCTTGGAATTGCAGGTACACCAGCTGTTATTCAGTTGGTTCTTATGGTCTTTCTTCCTGAGTCCCCCAGATGGCTATATTTGAAGGTAAATGATGATATAAGATCAATGATCATTCATGTGAAGTTCTCTTTATGCAAAAATTATAGGTAATAACTATTAGATAATTTGATATGTTGAACTAACGTTAATGCTGGAAACCAATTTTTTTTAAACTAACATCAGCCAATTTTGTTATTTTGTTTATCTTAAATTCTAGATCCTAAAACTTAAATTATAAATATAAAATCTAAAGTTGACTAATGTTAGCTAACTAAAAATTAGTTTCATGTACTTTTTTTCTTAAATAAATTATCATCTAATGATTATCAACTATTATTTTCATATGAAGACAACTTTATGTCATTAGTCACCTATAAAATTTGGGTAAAATAAATCCTTATATTGATTTTTTTTTGGTACAATAATTAAAAGCTTAGTTACTTTTAACTTGCAGAATAGGAAGGAGGAGGCTACCAATGTTCTTTCTAGGATATACCCATCTCCTCGGTTGGAGGACGAAATAGATATTCTTGAAGCTCACATGGAGCAAGAACAAAAGGATAAGGTCAAAGTTAAATACAGTGATGTATTTAAGTTGAAAGAAATCAGAGTTGCGTTCATATGTGGCGCTGGACTTCAAGCATTCCAACAACTTACCGGTATTAGTGTTATAATGTACTATAGCCCAACAATCATTCAATTGGCTGGCTTCAAATCAAACGAATCGGCTTTGTTCTTATCCCTCATTGTTTCTGCAATTAATGCCGGTGGCACAATTATTGGCATTTACCTTATTGACATTGTAGGGCGAAAGAAGCTTACACTTAGTAGCTTAATAGGTGTGGTTGGATCATTAATCCTACTCTCTGCTTCATGTTATGTTAGAGGGCATGGCAACCCGAGTTTAGTTTATGGATGGCTTGCTGTTGCGGGTTTGGCTTTGTATATTATATTCTTTGCACCTGGAATGGGTCCTGTTCCTTGGGCTGTAAACACAGAGATATACCCTGAAGAGTTTAGAGGAATATGTGGTGGCATGTCTGCAACAATTAATTGGGTTGGTAGTGTCATCATGTCTATTAGCTTCCTTTCTTTTGTGGATGCTATTGGGCTCGGCGAGAGTTTTATGATTCTTTTGGCTGTTGCTTGTGTTGCAATAGTTTTTGTGATTTTCTATATGCCAGAGACAAAAGGATTGACTTTTGAAGAAGTTTCAAATATTTGGAAGGAGAAAGCCTATGGAAAAGATAAAAACATAGAGAGCATGGTTGAGCAAGCAAGTACATGATCAGCAACTTTTTCCAATACGTTTAAGACTTGTGAAAGCACGAAAAGTCATAAAGTTAGCGTTTGAACATGAAATGAAGAAGAACAAAAAATAAAAGGAGAAGAAATGAAAGATGCAATATATATGTGCATGCGCATGTGTCTGTGTCCTTACTGGTAGCTTTGGCCAAAGAGTTCAAAACACCATCCATGTGGTTGGCTATATAGTTGATCAGGATCATGTCTTTTTCCATGGTCCATGGCCCTTTTCTCACTTCCAAATCTTGAGACAGGTTGAGAGAGTGAGAGAGATTTCGGAGGGGGGTGTTAAGGGAGAAGACTCTAGTGACGTGTGTGACAAGCAATGTAGAGTTAGTTTGCATTACAGAGTTAGTTAGATGAAGTGATAATCTGTTATAGGATCAGTTGAGTATTAGTTATTGATGTGTTTCTCTATCTTTCACTCTTAGTGTGTAAATAAGTGAGGAAGCTTCATATGTAAATTAATACATTCTTCCAACATCAATTCAATTTAATATTTAGTTCATTCTCTTACCTTTCTTTCTAGTTTTCATACTCTCAACTTGGCAACACAGTGTTCATCAACTTGCTTAATGTGCTTCTAGATCCTAGTCCTCAAGTAGTTCTTGATCTCGTTTCTAGTTCCTCCCAGTATATACTTGGCTATTTTCGACCATGTACAGTCATTATGATTTGATTAATTTATTATGGACAAAAAATGTCATTTTATTACATTAGAATGAACTCAAATCTTATCCAAAAATATTTGATTGATAAATTTTACAAAGATATAAAATAAATAGTTTAATTTTGATGTACTGATATTATATAACATTTAATTTTATATAGTCATATAATCAAATCTGTTAATTTGGATAACTATTCATTCCCTCAATGTAAAAAGTAAGTATTTTTACTAACGTCGTATTATGTTACTGTACACATATTTAAAACTACTTTATTAAGAACGAAGGCTACGATAGTTATACAATGTTAACAACATTTAAAAGGTGGTGTTAAAATTAAAATAATATTTTTAATATTAATAAATATTTTTAATTTGAAAAAAATAATATATTGCAAAAATATAAAAATGTGTTACTTTAAATACTATATATTTATATATATCAACCTTGCTATATATAAAAAATGAAAATTTATATTTTTATAAATTATCTTCCATATTTTTGTAATCAATCTCTAAATTAAAAATATTAAGTTTATATATTTATGATACTAAAATTGTTTAACACCACTGATTGATATATATATATATATAGCTCGCTCTAAGGCTCGTTTAGTGGACTATAAGGCTCCTATTCACAGCCTTTGAATTCCGTCCTCTTACGTGAACATGCTGAGGTTATTCTCTGTGCTGGTGCCATTGGAAACCCTCAGCTCCTGCTGCTTAGCGGCATTGGCCACAGGCCTTATCTCTCTTCATGGGGAATTCAAGTGGCCCATCAAATGTTATATATATGATGTCATATTGTACAAGGATAGTTGAAAATCAATGTTAGAATAAATACATAAATGATCTCTTCTACTATGACTAATTTTTTAATTACATGACACAAATATAAAAGATGAGATCCACCTCTTCATCTCTCACTTTTTAGACAAATCAGATACAATTATTCAAATTCTTTAAGAACCAAATAAATTTTCTACATAAATATGTGTCAAGAGAGTGTCTACTACTAGTGTGTGGGGTTGAGAGAAAACTAGTTAGTTAAAACATGTGCAATGATTTCTTGAAAAAGAAGGTATGAATTGAATTTAAAATGTACTAATTTAATCCTACTCTCTGCTTCATGTCATGTTAGAGGACATGGCAACCCGAGTTTAGTTTATGGATGGCTTGCTGTTGCGGGTTTGGCTTTGTATATTATATTCTTTGCACCTGGAATGGGTCTTGTTCCTTGGGCTGTGAACACTGAGATATACCTTGAAGAGTTTAGAGGAATATGTGGTGGCATGTCTGCAACAATTGTCATCATGTCTATTAACTTCCTTTCTTTTGTGGATGCGATTGGGCTTGGTGAGTTTTATGATTCTTTTGGCTGTTGCTTGTGTTGCAATAGTTTTTGTGATTTTCTGCATGCCAAAGACAAAAGGGTTGACTTTTGAAGAAGTTTCAAATATTTGGAAGGAGAAAGCTTACGAAAAAGTTGTGATCAACAAATTTTTCCAATACGCCTAAAACTTGTGAAAGCGCGAAAAGTCATAAAGCTAGGGTTTGAACATGAAATGAAGAAGAATAAAAAATAAAAGGAGAAGAATTGAAAAATGTAATATATATGTACGTGCACATGTGTCAGCGTGCTTACTGGCAGCTTTGGCCAAAGAAAAGGGGAAAACGTTAATGGAGAAGACAGTGATGAGTGGTGACATGTGTGATATACAATAGAGTTAGTTAGATGAAGTGAGAATCTGTTATAGGATCAATTGAGTGTTAGCTATTGATGTGTTATCCTTCATTCTTAGTGTGTAGATAAGTGAGGTAGCTTCATGTGTAAACTAATTCATTCCACTATCAATTCAATTTCATATTCTAAGTTCATTCTATTAACTTTCTCTTTGGTTTTAATCTCTTTCAATACTTTTACATGATATCAGAGTTGGTCATGATCAATCTTGGCCTTAACTCTCATCATCATCATTATTATCGTTGCTAAGAACACCTTGGTTCCTCTACTGATAAGCAATAGTATTTTTTAACGATAAAAGAAAAGGTTATGCCACAATGATGAAATTGAATATTTTCAGCACATGAAGAATGTATGTAAATAGACTTGTATTTAGACGTGTGTTATCAGGGACGGATTGAGGTTCAAAGGAGGAGGACACTTGCCCTCACTAAGTTTAAAAAAAAGTAATAGTTTTATACAAATATATATTATTGTCCCCAGTATAATTATATTTTTACCTCCACAAAAAACTATAAAATTTTATTTTGAGATTTATATTAATTTTTTTATTAAATTTAACATGTAACAATATTTATTTTGTTAAATTTGATTTAATATCAAAATTAAAATTAATTAAATAAATTAACTCAATAAAAATTAATGAATAGTGATAATATAATTTTTGAAATTAATAAATTAATTAATTATCAAACTAAATATTAGTTTTCTAAATATAAGTAAAATTACTAGTATTTTTTGTCTTCAAAAATTAGTTGAGATAAAAAAAAATAATATCTATTTTTAATTAATAATTTTATTTTAAAATTATATAATATTTTTTTAATCTTAACTCTGAAATAAGTTTGCTTGTAACAACTATTTTGGGTGAAACAGTGTTTTATGTCATAAATATTGTAACAAATAAATTTTTTAATTGAATGGGTGGTAATTAATATTTTAAAATTGTAATGAATAGTAGAACAATTGTTTACAAATATGAAAGTTAATTTTGATATATTAAAATATGTATATTTTTTACATAGTCATTTCATCACATTTATTCTTTTAGATAAATATTTACATGATGAATGTAAAAGGTATTTTTTTTACATTATAATACATAATTGAATGGATTCATAAAATCTTTAATTTGACAATATATTAAAATTAAATTAAAAAATATATAAAAATATTTAATTATTTTAAAAAGAAAGAGAGAAAATTTATTGTAAATTAAGTTTTTATTATTTTATAGCAACATATCTGAAGGTTGCAGAAGGCTTACAGAAGGGGAGTTGAATCTATGCCTTTCTTTTTGTTACTGATTCTGTTTGAACTCAGCAGCGGAAATTTATGAGACAATTTCGTTTTGTCTCATGAATATCAGAAAACAGAACAGAGCAGAGAAGAGAAAAGCTAACACCACCATGTATCCTGGTTCGGTTGCCTTGTGCTATGCAACCTACGTCCAGTCTCCACCACAACAGTGGTGGAATTTCTACTATAGTTAAAGTATTACATACACCAATTTCACAGGATTAACACAATCATTTCACACTTAAAAAGGCTCTTTCTGTTGTTGCTGTAGACACTGGTAGAGTCAAAACAAGACGTATTAATCTATCAACCATGTGATAAGTTCTTGATTTTCCCGTTTCTTGCAACTTCTTGCATAATTCAGAAAGTGTACCAATGCCTTTCAAATGATTTGGTATATTATGCTGATAATGTTGCAACTGAGATTTCAAAATATTAACTCATTAGAAGGAAAGTCAAGGGGATAAAACTTCTCTGCTAACTTGCTAATTTCTTCAATATTAAATGATTTGACATTGTCTTTAGGATCCAAAGCACAACTCAAAGTCAAAAGCTATATTGTTTGCTCATTAAATCTACTATTTAACTCTTGTATTGGAGTAGTAATAGTAGAAGCATCTTCATTCTCTTGATCTTTTCTTTTAAAAAATATATCAATGATTTTGAACTTACTCATAATTCAAATGGCCAAATAAGTTCCTATAATTAAAAATATATTTAGCAAAAAGTGTAAATTACAATCTAGATCTTTATAAAATATAAAAATTATATTTCAATTCAAAATAAGATATTAAAATTCAGAACAATAATACTAATATTGTAGTATAAATAATATAACCTTGTAATTAAATAGTTAACTAATAAAAAAACTAAATATACAAACTAACATATAATAACAAAAACTTAATTAACAAATAATAATAAATTAAGTAAATAACTAAATATATTAAAAAATATAAAAAAATTAGATAAGACTAACAGAAAAATAATAATAGAAAAGTCAATAGTTCAATAATTTTCTTAAAATAAAAAAGAATAAAAATAGAACCTTTTTTGAGAAACAGTAGTGAAGAATCACTTGTTGAATTACTATCTTAAAAACAAGAGTCAAAGAGGTAACAGATAAGAAGATTAAAGAGATAAAGAAAAAGAAGAATAAGAAAAGTAAAAAATTGTTACCTGCAAAGTGAAAGTAAGAAGTGTAGGAACAAAAAGAGGGATTGGAAAAATATGCGAATAAACAGGAAGGGGGGCTGGGCGGCTGGCAAATAAAAAAAGGGGTGGGAATTGGGAATTGGGAAATGGGCTATTAGGAAGGGGGGCTGGGCGGTTGGCAAATAAAAAAAAGGGTGGGAATTGGGAAATGGGTTATTGGGCTATTTTTTTATGAATTAAAGGGGGCTGGGAATGTAATACGAAAAAAAAGGGAGGGGGCTGGGAAATAAAAACAGGAGGGAGCTAGACTTTTTTTTAAATGAAAATTAAAATTTTGGGGGGCCATTGCCCCCCTTTAATAGTATGTACCTCCGCCCCTGGTAGGCAAGTTGAGTTGAATTGGTGCTTACCTGGTCTAGATCTAGCTAACAGAGGAGGTAACTAAAAACCTTCTAACGCGATCGAATACAGATGTAAAGACCCAATTCTTCACAATTTCTTCTCTAGTCCGTGTGAAAGGAGAGAAATAACTAGATTTTTTAGCACTCTAGCATTTAAGAGAGCTACATCAAGAATTGATACGGATGTCTTGCCGTTTTCCATCATGAGTTTTTTGCATCTAATGTTGCTTTTCTCTTTTTGTTATCTCTATTTCTTTCATCTATTGATAAGTCTCTTGGGAGTCCCTCAATTTTTTTTTCAATCCCTCTAATGTGAACATATGTTTCTAAATTTTTTTAAAATAAATATTTTCATTAGGAATATACATTAATTTGAGGGTATTTACAGATTTTCATCAAGTGCCTTATCTCATTTACAGTGTAAACAATATAAGTTTGCTATATCTCGTTTACACTGTAAACGAGATAAGGCACGAACACATGGTAATGTATCACGTTTACAAACGTGATATGATACGAGCCTTATCTCGTTTACACTGTAAATGAGATAAGTCCAGAGAGCGACTATAAATGGAAGTCGTTCACAGTGTTTCAGACTCCATATTTCTCTCACATTTCTCTCATTTCTCTCTTTCGTGCACTGTTTTCTTGATATTTATTAGTTCCTCGGACATTATGGCATGCCCGGATGCACGAGACCTTGACATCAACTGCCTCAACGCTAGTTAGCACATTGCGGGAGCCATCGACTTTGAGGTTAGTGTTATCTTTATTGTTTAAATTAATAAGTCTATGCGATTTTATTTCGAGAACTTTTATAGAGTTAGTGTTTTAACAAATGAGTAGGCTGGATGATATTGAGGTAACACAATTTAGGTTAGTTGGCAAGTTAGTAACATGAGTTAGGTGTATAATTTACTCATAGTGAAAGTTAGATAAGTAATTACTTTGATTTGATTAGTTAATTAAATTTTTTCACATACCGTGTTAGGGAGACAACTCTGCAACGCTTGGAGCAATCACGACACCTCATTGTACAACTCCTCCCAATCACCATATATCTAGGCAATTGCCTTTTGTTTTACCATCCAAACCTTCTAGTATGACGGCTTGAAGTTATAGCTCTCTCTCACTATTCTCTGTAGAGCAGGAATGGTCACTGATGGATTGGACTGTATGAGTGGCAGGATAATTTTGCATATGAGATTGCCGTCCAACTGTCGGTGATCCTGTGACATGGTGGGGCCAGACACGTGTGTGGTTCGCCGAATTTACCCACCTTCCTAACCATTTTAAATACAGTCGAATTAAAATCTAAACAAAATAAGAACGATGAAGAAGATAATGAATTAAAATATAATAACACTCACCAATATATGAAATTCTGTCGGAGGGCGACACGGAGACTCCAAGGACAACCATCTGTAAATTGCCGGCAATGTATGTGATACTTGAATTGATCCGACTCGACTATTCGATACTCGGCACTTCTCCGGATGCTGTAATTCATCACGCCTTGCAGCACTGCCTCTTTGCTTCTGAATCTATAACCAACCTAAAACTCCACACCACCATCAGTGTTGTAATCGTCGGCCCCTATATTCAAAAACGAAGTTTCCTCGTGCATTGCATCCAAATCTAATGTATGGTTGTAGCTGGGTACAGATGATAACTCTGGAATTGGACGCGGAACAGGCAAAAGGTATTGAACTGATCCATCAACAGGAGTCTCAGGTATGAACTCATTGTCTTCGTCGTTGTCAGAGGAACCACTTTTGTGGCTATCGGCAATGTACTCTTCGTCGGATTCCCCATCCTCAACGTCTATTTCCTGCACTGGACTAGCACAGTGCAACGGTCGTGGTGTGAGCGAAGGGTCATCCGGTACAAAATTTGAGCCGCCAGCACCACCACCACCACCATCACGAACTTACGCAGAAAGCTCCATCACTTGTTCAACTATAATTCTGCCGTGCACGTCAAACAAGGCGCACATGCTTGCTCATCGCCATCGAGCCAGAATAGACGAAACCAAAATACACCATTCCCCATCGGTGCTAGCATCATAAACCCAACTCTACCAACCTCTTTTCTCTCACCACCACCGACGTGCGTTAATATCATACTCTTTAACTCGAACAACGAATTTGCTCTTTGAGTTCAGAACAATGCAGGATTCTCATACTCAAATATAACCCTGCTATCATTGTTTCTCATCTGACAGTTGGGATACACCATCACAACAAAGAAACCACTGTCACTAGATATTTTTGCTAAATTTTTTGAAGAAAAACAGTAGAAAAAGAAGAATTGAGATATTTTTGAGGAATACCAGTGGTTTCCTAATCCTTTTATAAGGAGTTATTTTTGTCCTATTCTATCTTGTTTTCTGTGTAAACGTTTTTTACTCCTATGTATCTCGTTTACACTATAAAAGAGATAAGTTTTGTCATATCTCGTTTACATGACTAAACAACTATTTCTCACGTATCCCGTTTGTAAACGTGATACATTATCACATGTTCATGTTTTATCTCGTTTACAAATAGTTAAACTTATCTCGTCTACAGTATAAACGAGATAAGACACTTTATGAAAATTGGTAAATATCCTCAAATTAACGTATATTCGTAATTTAAATATTTATTTTATTTATTTAAAAAAATCCTATGTTTCTACCTTATTCAATTAATAAAGTATTAATATCTTTTAAAAAAAATACATTTATGCTATATCTATTTATAATAAATTAATAATTAAAAAAATTATTTTAATTGAGCTTTAGACGCACTTTTTATTTATTGTAGACTATTGACCAATATGTATTTCTGAGTTAATACTATTTTTTTTTCTGTTTTACGTTAAAAATATTAGCCATATTCATTTGCGTTCTGTATATATTTGGTTCAGTGCTCCTCACTTAGCTTTTCTTTATCTTAGTTTAGCGTGTTTTTCCTATTTATAAATAATCTTTTTATGTTGATATTCTTGTTCAACATAATTTATATATCATTTTAGAGTTTGAATATACTCCTCTATTTCAAAATATATTTTTTTTTATACTCAACGGAACTTACACTCATATTTTAAAATATTTGTCACCTTAGAGTAGTTTTGTAAACCCCGAGAAAATAATAAATAGTTAGCGAATAAATTAATTATTAACCAAAGTGATTAGAAAATGGGATTTGATAGTTTAATGTGATAGAGAAAATTAAAACGAGAATTTCGATACTAATTTTAAAGAATTTTGATACTAGTTTTGTAACTCCAGATTTCTATTTTCATTTCTTTAGTCTAAATATTGTTAGTAGGCCTAGTCATAGAATGAAGTTAGGAAATTGTGGTAACTTGAAGGTGAAGAAATATTTGTTTAAAAGGTAATAAGTGATTAGAGGAGATGGTATTTGATCGATAAAGATGAGAAAAATGGTATAAGAGGTAACTGAGAGAGTAAAGTGACATTAATAATGATGAGATGAGACATGAATCTTAATGATGTTCAATAATTGAGAATGATGAGATGAGATGTGAATCACTGTGAGATTGGAAATGATAAATTGTAAGAAACGATTGAATAACTTGAGTTTGGGGCGTTGCCCTCCCCATGTCACGGGATTTTTTCTGTGGTTATTATTGAGCTTGGGGTGTTGTTTCCCCATGTCAGCCTGGGATTCGTCCCGTGGATAACATTCAGCTTGGGGTATTGTCTTCCCCATATCAACTTGGAGTATTGTTTTCCCCATGTAAGCTTGGGATTCGTCCCATGGATATTATTAAGCTTGTGGGCGTTCTTTTCCCCATGTCAGCTTGGGGATTCTCCCCATGGTCTATTTTTGAGCTTGAGAACATGTCGGGATGGCTACGTAACCGACAGTTGATACCAACGGCCATAGGATAGGCATGCATCATATGCATTTGTATGTATGGCTTGTTTATGCATTAATTGAGATTGCCTAATTGATTATAATATGCTAATTGTCATAATTGATATCTGTATTCTACCTGTGCTTGCTTTGTCGGCTTGTCTGTCTTTGCAATTACCGGAGATGGGGGAACGGAGGAAAGGCGAAGAGATTGAGGATTCTATTTAAGTTCCAGCTAGATTTAAGGAGGTGATTTAGTTAAGAAAGCCTTAGAGAACCACCCTGATTTATGGTTTCTGTTTAGTTCTTTAAGTTTTATAATCTGAGTGTCGACATTGTCGGATTGCCTCTGGCATTCCCAGGACCTTATATATTATGTGCATGGCACCTTTATCATGCTAAGAACCTCTGGTTCTCACCCCATACTGTGTTGTGTTTTTCAGATGCAGGTCGAGAGACTGCTCGCTAGGCGTCTGGACTTCTGAAGCAGAGTAGTTCCTGGGTTTATTTTGATATATAGCTTATGTATATACATATACTTTAACTCTCTCCGATTGACTTGTTATTTTGTTCCTCTTAGAGGCTAATGGAGAGCTAGGATTTTATTTATGTATTTTAGGCTTTGGGATATGTATATATGTATGTAAATATTCTTCGGCCAGCCTTGGCTTCGCAGGCTGAGTTAGGAGCTTGTTATTTTGTATCTTTTTGGCTCTCTACCCCTAGTTTCTGTTATATTATGTTCGTTGACTGTCGGTTACTTCGCACGCAAGTAACTACGTTCCTGAGCGTTGCGCTGTTTATTTTCACAAATTTTGTTTGACCAATCCTTCAAGGCTCCTAGTATACTACATTCTTTCGACTATTATATATATTTATATCCTATCTTAGAGGTCGTAGCATCTCGCCACCTCTGTTTTACATCCTAGGTGTAAAACTCTATGTGGTAGGGTGTTACAAGTTTCGGTTCATTGAAAATTTAATATATTTAAATATAAATTATATCCTAATACAATAATGAAGTTTCAGTGCATAAAATTTTTAAAGTAAAAGTATCTTCGAATGCAAGTATTATTTAACCGTGTTTTTCAATTTTATGATTTTATTATTTTTATCCTTATTTTAAATATTAATTTTTAATCATTATTTACAATTTTTGAAACAGAATTTTCTGTCAAAATAATATATTTCTTTCCTAGAATTGTAAAATCTAATAATTTTTCATATCCATATTAAATACTAATTTGGGAACTAATTCTTATATACACCATGAAAGAAGAGTGATTTTTTCTCTAATTAGTTATCACAAATATTTAAGAAAAGAGAGAAAAAATATAATAAAAAAGGATAAAAAATTGATGAATGGTTATAAACTATAACATGGGGCTTAAAATTTTTTATTCGAAGAGGAAAATATCTCTAGTTTCGAAAGGATAGAATTAAATATCTCATGTTTATCGTTAATTTAAACTAATTAATATAGAACACAACATGATTAATATATGTGCATGTCGTAATTTATTGACTAACGATATATTTTTAAATAATAAATATACCACAATTTCAATGGTTAATGATAGCATTTTCGTTGACCGTCAAATAAAAAGATGACAAATAACTCTAAAATCATACACTTGCATTAAAAAAATTATTCTCTTGTTGAGCGAGAGAGAGAGATAGAGAGCGAGAATGAGAGAGAGCGAGCGAGAGCAAGTGTGTGGGCGGGAAACATAGGGAGGGGTAGATCTAAGGAACTTGATAAGTATCCTAGGGTTTGGAATCGAGAAGAGTATCAGCGGTTAGAGAATGAATCCTTCTCCATTTTCGTGAGTAACCTCCCAGAAGACATATCAAAGAGGGAGTTATTCTGCCTATTCAACTGGATGGGATGTATCAATGATATATATCTATCCCGGAAACAGAAAAATGGATTCATGTATATGTTTGCTTTTATTTGGTACACAACAAAAGGAGGAACTTTGAAAGCAATAGCGAAAATGAATCGATTGTGGCTGAGAAGTAAAGTTGTATCTGTGGGAGAAGCTAAATATATAAGAATGTTGGGAACATGGAACATAGCCAACGGGAATAGAGGTGATGTCACAATTTCGATGGTAGTGGAGCATGATCTTTTGATATCTGGACGGGACCCAGGGACGAAGGAGGTTGAAAAAGAACCAAATGGAAATGGCTGGACTAAGAAGGTAGAAGTAGAAGCTGTGACAGAAAATTTGGAATGGCTGCAGAGAAGCCTTGTAGGGGGCACGATGAAGCCTATTGATTTTGATTCTTTGAAGGAAATGATTGCGAAAAAATCCCAAATGTAGTCCAAGTTCGGGAAATGGGAGCTTACAAAGCGCTCTTAACCTTTGATAGTGTCTGGCATACTAAGGAGACATACACATTCAACATGAACAGGCTCCTATAATTATTTCACAGTGTATGGAAGTGGGAGGAGTCGGAACATAGTGAAACTCGAAGAGTATGGTTGGAATGTTTTGGGGTTCCGTTGCATGCATGGTCAGTCAACACTTCTAGAACGATAGGAGGTCAATGGGGAGAAGTGGTTAGATGTGACAAAGAGACGGAATTGTGTAACTCGTTCACTGTAGGACGGGTCCAGATTGATACTTGTGTAATAGATGTGATTCAAGAATGGATCCATATAACAATTGGCGCGAGGGGTTTTGATGTTCTAGTGAAGGAGATAGGATATGAGGCGTGTAATTTGCACTGTACGGCGAACAGGAGGAATGAAGGGGCAGGTATAGAGTGGAATCATGTTAAAAAAAGCAGGAACTCAGGAATGGTTACAAGGCAGAGACAGGGAACAGAAGCTTTGCATGGAGGAACCCCAGACGAAGAGTTGTCGATGATGGTAAACTGGAGCGAGGAAGAAGATAAGGGAAGAATCGTAATCGCAGTAATGGCAGTAGAAATCATGATCGCGAGAATAGTACAACGGTTCAATCTGTAATTGGCAATAATCAAGGAAGGTGCGTTAATTTTGGGGGAAGATGCAGTTCAAGTTACGTGGCTGACTCTGATAGAACAATAACATGTGAGTTAAATGGGCTGCGAAGGAAGTCCAATAATAAGAAAAAAAATTCCTTCTCCAAGTGAGTCGTGGGCCAGATGCAATAACATATTGGAGGAGGGGAAAATGGCCTTGGCAGGCCCAAAGTCGTCAACAACTGCGAATCCATCAGTTGGGCCAAGGTTGAAGGAGCCAGGTAGCCAGAGTGAGGCATAGGTTTGGGTCCTCCTTTCCAGAATGAGCAGCAGAAGGTAGCGGCGTTCAGTTCCTCTTCGAGGGGGAGGGCGACGCGACTGATAGCAAAAGAAACGGCGAGACGCGGCTGGCGGGGGACATCCGAAGCCGGTTGCTCTGCACGGTGGGAGAGGGTGGCCGAACTGATGCAGATGCGGCATTTGAGGATGATGAGAGTGCGACTACGGGCGGGACAGGGGTACCGGCAACTATGGATGGTCATGCAGGTCATGGCGAGGTGGTGCAACAGGGAGTGGATGACGACGGAGGTGGAGGATATAAGGGGGTGCTGTAGAGGGAGGATTAATATTGGGGAGTGGTTGTGACGTAGAATGATGGCTGCTGAACATGAAGATGATGGCTATGGAAGGAATCATCCTGGGAACGAGGATGTCACTAATGAAGCAGAGGACAGTGAAGTCAGAGCTCAGAATTGCGGGAACAGTTGCTGGAAAACAGAAGGACTTGGGAGCTGGCCAAATAGTCAGGTGCTATATTGTTTAATGAAGAGGATGACATTATTGCAATCTTTCAGGCACAAAATGAAGAAATAGCTCGCAAAAGGAAAGTGGCAAAGCAGAAGGAAAAGATGAGACGGTGCAGACCCAAAAAAAAAAAACAAGTGTATACAAAAAATTTTAAATGAATTTTAGTGCATGGAATGTTAGGGGTTTATGGGGTGACGGGAAGTTGAGAATGGTGAAGGACTTAAAGAAAAAATATAGTTTAAATATGTTAGGCCTGATTGAGACTAAAAGACAGGTTGTGATGAATTTTGATGTTGCCAGAATATGGGGGAGAGATGATTTAGGCTGGGAGTATGTAAGATCTGATGGTGCATCTGGTGGGCTGCTGTTAATATGGGATAAATCAATGTTTAAAATGAATAACTGCTATAAGGGGAGAGTTGGATGTGTGTCGAAGGAGTAATGTTTAAAGAGTAGTTTCCATTGTGCTTTTGTATTGGTCTATGGTCCTCATAATAGAGATGAGAAGTGTCATGTTTGGGAGGAGCTAAGCTATATAGCTGGGTTATGTCAGGTCCCTTGTTGTTTTATGGGAGATTTTAATGAGATAGTACATGTGGAGGAAAGAAAAGGTACAACTACTGTACCTCAGTCAGGGGAAGAATTCAGGAACTGGATACAAGATATGCAATTAGTAGATTTGGCACTCACTGATCGCGAGTTTACATGGTTTCGAGGTCGCTCTTGCACTCATATAGATAGAGCTCTGGTTAATGTGGAGTGGCTAGAAGCATTTCCAGAAACTTGGTTACGAGGGGGCCAAGGGAATTGTCAGATCATTGCCCGATAATATTGGAGGACAAAAAGCTGAGGGGAGGTCCAAGGCCATTCCGAAGTCTAGATTCGTGGTTTACACATGATGGATTTCTCAGTATGGTTAAAGAGGAATGGAGAGGTTTGGGGGAGATACAGTTCACAGATAAGTTGAAGGCACTGACAATACCGCTAGGGAGATGTGATGAAAAGATTTTTGCTAGTAAAGAATTCACAATAAATTCCCGTTGCAAGTATAGTTTCTAAACTAACAATAATCCTTTCATACAAAAATTTGGTTGTCACTAAAACAAACCCAAAAAAATTAAACCTAAGTATTTAAACATCGGGTCGTCTCTCAAGGAATTCCAGGGAAGTGTACTTATAATTGGTTATGGAAAAGTATCTTTTTGGATTTTTGAAATAAGGAACAAGAAAAGTAAATTGCAAGAAATTAAATTAATAACTAAGAAAACTCTTGGCAAGGTATGAAAATTAGACGTCCTATCCTAGTTATCCTTATCAATTATGATGAGAATTGTCCATTGCTACCACTTAGTTAACCTCTAACTATGAAGGAAGGTCAAGTGGATGAATCAATTTGATTACTCAAGTCCTAGTCAACTCCTAAGGAAAGACTAGCTTTAGAGGGATCCAAATCAACTAGCAACTTTCAATTATCAATCAACAAAGGAGTTTGATAACTCAAGAGTCTCCAATTACTCAACCAAAGCCAAAAGGAGAGAAATCTACTCTAAAGCCCAACCAAGCATTTTATCAAACACTTGGAAGGCATAACATAAAGACATAGAAATTAATAAGAGATAATAAAACCTAAACAACCAATTGAAAGTATCAATAACATAAATTGAAAAAAGCAATCATAAATATAAAATACCTCAAATTGCATTAAATAGAGAATCAAATCTAACATGAGAATCCATAAACTAAAATAGCAACATAAAGAGATCAACAAGAAAAATAGATAACTAAAGTGCTAGAGCTAATAAGAGTAGAAGAAAACTAAATTAAAGAAAACTAAATTAAGAATCCTAAAACTTAGAGAGAGGAGAGAGCCTCTCTCTCTAGAAACTACTTCTAAAACCTAAAATTATGTGAATGAAAGTTGTGTGAACGAATGAATGATTTTCCCACTCTGCAGCCTCTAATCTGTGTTTTCTGGGCCGAGAACTGGGTCAAAAACAGCCCAGAAATCGCTGGGGGCGAATTTTGATACGCTGAATTTTCACAGATACACGTGTGCGCGCCGCTTATCTGCTGAGCAACCATGGCAAAACATATATCATTTTGAATCCCCGGATGTTTGCTTTCCAACGTAACTCGAACCGCCTCATTTGGATCTCTGTAGCTCAAGTTATGATAGATTTAGTACAAAGAAGTCAGGCTGGACAGCTTAGCAATTCCTTCAATTTCTTGTAATCCTTCCACTTTTGCATGCTTCCTTTCTGTTCTCTAAGGCATTCCTGCCCTATAAACCCTGAAAACACTTAACACACATATCACGACATCGAATGGTAATAAGAGAGGATTAATAATTAGCAATTTTAAGGCCAAAGAAGCATGTTTTTAATCAAAGCACAGAATTAGGAAGAAAAATGTAAAACATGCAAATTATATGAATAAGTGAGTAAAGAATTGATAAAAATCACTCAAATTAGCACAAGATAAACCATAAAATAGTGGTTTATCAAGATGACACAAGGCTAATTTTGGGGAGATGGACAGTAAGATCACAAAGTTTGAGGAAGAAATCAAGAGAGTTGATGATATGGTTAGTAATGGAGTATATGATACCACGATGGAGGCTAGAAGAAAGGTGCTGGTTACTTGTTGTGAGAGATGGTATGTAAGGAAGGAAATGCATTGGAAATAGATGTCTCGGTCTCGGCACGCGAAGGAGATGGACAAAAATACAAGATACTTTCACAATATGGCTTCAGCAAGAAGATGGAACAATAAGATTGATACACTAGTGATAAACGGTAGAACGGTCAGAAATCAAGCGAGAATCAAGATAGCCATCAGAGAGTTTTACAAGGAATTATATCATCAGGAAGCTACTCCAATGATGGGCTTTAGAGATGGTCTGGTGGGAAAGATAGATGAGGATGATGCTGTGACCTTAGAGAGGATGTCGTCGGCTGAGGAGATCAGAGAGGCTGTGTGGGACTGCAAGTTCTCTAAGGTGCCAGGCTGTGATGGTACAACATGAAGTTCATTAAGAGATGCTGGGATGAGATTGGACTTGAATTTACGACAGCAGTGATGGGGTTCTTTAATTCTTTCAGGTTACCGACTGATAGCAATATTGCTTGGGTAGCATTGGCTCCAAAGTTCGTTGGTGCAAAGGAGATCAAAGACTTGAGACCTATTAGTATGGTGGGGTGAGTCTACAAGGTCATCTCAAAGGTGCTAGTCAGGAGGATGAGATCAGTGATGCCAGGGTTAATAGGGGAGACTCAGAGTGCGTTCGTCAAGGGAAGGAAAATACACGATAGGGCACTTATTGCATGTGAAACAGTAAACTGGCTTAAACAGAGAAAAAAGGAAGCAGCAATAATCAAGCTAGATTTCTAGAAAGCATATGACAGAGTCAAATGGAGCTTTGTGGACTTGGTATTACAAAAGATGGGCTTCGGGCATAAATGGAGAGCTTGGGTTATGGAGTGTGTGGCCACTGCATCTATGTCAGTATTGATAAATGGGTCACCATCTAAGCCTTTCAAAATCGAAAGAGGTTTGAGACAAGGTGACCCGCTGATGAGCGGATAATTTATACGCTTTTTGGCATTGTTTTTAGTATGATTTTAGTAGGATCTAGTTACTTTTAGGGATGTTTTCATTAGTTTTTATGTTAAATTCACATTTCTGGACTTTACTATGAGTTTGTGTGTTTTTCTGTGATTTCAGGTATTTTCTGGCTGAAATTGAGGGACTTGAGCAGAAATCAGATTCAGAGGTTGAAAAAGGACTGCTGATGTTGTTGGATTCTGACCTCCCTGCACTCAAAGTAGATTTTCTGGAGCTACAGAACTCGAAATGGCGCGCTTCCAATTGCGTTGGAAAGTAGACATCCAGGGCTTTCCCGCAATATATAATAGTCCATACTTTGGCCAAGAATTGACGACGTAAACTGGCGTTCAACGCCAGCCTTCTGCCCAAATCTGGCGTCCAGCGCCAGAAAAGGATCCAAAACCAGAGTTGAACGCCCAAACTGGCACAGAAACTGGCGTTCAACTCCACAAATGGCCTCTGCACGTGCAACACTCAGGCTCAGCCCAAACACACACCAAGTGGGCCCCGGAAGTGGATTTATGCATCAATTACTTACTCATGTAAACCCTAGTAGCTAGTTTATTATAAATAGGACCTCTTACTATTGTATTAGGCGTCTTTTTTACCATCTTTGGATCCTGGATTGTATTTTGATCCTGTGATCTCGTTTAGGGGGCTGGCCATCTCGGCCATGCCTGGACCTTTAACTTATGTATTTTTAACGGTAGAGTTTCTACACTCCATAGATTAAGGTGTGGAGCTCTGCTGTTCCTCAAAGATTAATGCAAAGTACTACTGTTTTCTATTCAATTCTTCTTATTTCTCTTCTAAGATATCCATTCGCACCCAAGAACGTGATGAAGGTGATGATTATGTGTGACGCTCATCACCATTCTCCCCTATGAACACGTGCCTAACAAACACTTCCGTTCTACATGAAATAAGCTAGAATGAATATCTCTTAGATCTCTTAACCGGAATCTTCGTGGCGTAAGCTAGAATGATGGCGGCATTCAAGAGAATCCGGAAAGTCTAAACCTTGTCTGTGGTATTCCGAGTAGGATTCAATGATTGAATGACTGTGACGAGCTTCAAACTCGCGAGTGCTGGGCGTTAGTGACAGACGCAAAAGGAGGGTGAATCCTATTCCAGCATGATCGAGAACCGACAGATGATTGGCCGTGCTGTGACAGAGCATGTGAGCATATCTTTCACTGAGAGGAGGGGATGTAGCCACTGACAACGGTGATGCCCTTGCATAAAGCCAGCCATGGAAAGGAATGAGACTGATTGGATGAAGATAGCAGGAAAGCAGAGGTTCAGAGGAACGAAAAGCATCTCCATTCGCTTATCTGAAATTTCTACCAATGATTTACATAAGTATCTCTATCCCTATTCTATTATTTATTATTCGAAAACATCTTCATCACTTTATATCTGCCTGACTGAGATTTACAAGGTGACCATAGCTTGCTTCATACCAACAATCTCCGTGGGATTCGACCCTTACTCACGTAAGGTATTACTTGGACGACCCAGTGCACTTGCTGGTTAGTTGTATCGAAGTTGTGACAAATTATGAGTGTGTAATCATGATTACGCGCACCAAGTTACTCACGTTGCCAGGGATTGTTCGAGCCTGGACATCACAATTTCGTGCACCACCCGCTTTCTCCCTTCTTATTTGTATTGGTTATGGATATGCTACATTGAATGGTTGGAGAGGCGATCAGGAATGGACGTATATTACCGTTGTTGGTGGGTAGGGGTAGCATAGAATTGTCGTACCTTCAGTTTGCTGATGATACTATTCTGTTCTGCCCACCAGAAGAGGAGACTATTAAGAATTATAAGCGACTTCTGTGATGTTTTGAGTTGATGTCAGGCCTCTGTATTAATTTTGATAAGTCAAGTTTGATTTCGATTAATTGTGAAGAGTAGTGGATACAACGTATGTGTAACCTTTTGGGTTGTAAGGGGGACACTCTCCCAGTTAAATACCTTGGGATATCCTTAGGAACGAACCCGAGGTTGGTGAAGACTTGGAAGCCTATTCTGGACAAAGTGGAGGAGAAACTAAGCTTGTGGAAAGCTAAGGTGCTAAACAAAGCTGGGAAGTTGGTGCTCATCAAATCAGTATTGAACAGTTTGCCAGTGTACTATTTGAGTCTATTTAAGATGCCGAAAGCTATTGCTGAGAAGTTGATTTCACTACAGAGAAGATTCATGTGGAGTAAGGAAGATGATAGGAATGGTATGGCATTAGTTAGATGGGAAATGGTATAGGCTCTAAAGAAACTAGGTGGCTTGGGAGTTGGCGATGCAATAATTCGGAAATCAGCATTATTGTTTAAGTGGTGGTGACGGTTTGCAAAGGAAGAGTGCCCGTTGTGGAAGAAAATTGTATGTTCATGTAATAATCTGAATTCCAATGAGCTACTGTCAACTCAAGCACTACCTACAAGAGGAGGCCCATGGAAGGATATATGCCAGTTGCACATCATGAATGAACGTATAAGGGATAAGATGGTTACAAGTTTGTCCATGGAGATTGGTGATGGGTGACGGACTCAGTTTTGGGAGGATGTATGGCTACTATGTGGATCTCTAAAAGACCGGTTCCCGAGGCTTTTCTCTGTTTCAAACCGATGTGGATCCGTTATTGGGGACTGTGGGTTTTGGGATGGGATAGAGTGGATTTGGAATTTTCAATGGAGGCACGAGCCTTTTTAGTGGGAATTGGAGCCTCTAAGTCAATTGAATGAGGCTTTGAGACCGATGAAATTAGTAAATAACAGAGAGGATCAAGTGGTTTGGAAATATGAGAGGCAAGGTATTTTTTCAACTAACTCATTTGTTCAGGTGATGCAGGTTGAAGCACTCCCAGAGGTGGTAACCAGCTACAGCTTCACACGGACCATTTGGAAAGGTTTGGTTCCACCAAGAGCGGAGCTTTTTGCTTGCGGTTTGTTTTAATAGGCAGGGTGAACACTAAGGAAAGGCTGAGCTGGTTTGGAATTATCAGACAGCAAGATACTATATGTGTGCTATGTAATAATGAATTGGAACATGTATATCACTTGTTTCAAGGCTGTGCATTTACGTGGTAGGTGTGGAGTGCTTGGATATCAGGATTTGGTTGTCAATGGTCTTATTCGGGTTCGATGAAAGAGCACTTTCTCAGTTGGACAGAGGAATCGAAGAGTAAGGAGGATCGTAAGCAGCGGCTGAGGTGCTTTTGTATGGTCATTTGGAATATATGAATGGAAAGGAATAACAGGCTTTTCCATAATCAAAGCAGAGGTGTTGAAGAAGTCATTAACATGATCGTGAGAAGCGTTAATGAGTGGAGTGGTGTTGATCCCTTTTGTTGTTGATGGCTATGCCAAAGATGACATGGGGAGTTTATGTGTTTGATTTAGTTATTTAAGTAAGCGTATGCTGCTTGTCTAGCTCTGTTCGCTCCACTATACTGTGTTGAACTCTTACTTTCAAAAAAAAAAGATGACAAATAGAGTTGTTATTAGTTAAGTTAATCTTTATTTAAGTGATTATCCACGGCTTATCTCTTTTACCAGAAGATACTATCTGTTGACCATTGAATAAGAAGGTAATAAGTGCCTATCACATTACATAACAAAATTTTCATCAACTATAAAAAGCCACCAAAGAAATATACTCACAACTCAACTTAGTATAACAAAAAATAATGTTCCATAACCAATAAAATTTATTATTTTTAATTAATATTAGTAAATATTTTAAAGTTTAAGTACTAAATTTTAAATTTTAAATACTAAAATTAACTCCTAACAATATAAAAATAAAATGTTAGCTAACAGTATTAACTAATATTAATAAAAATTATCTTTAACATTTCTCGCAAGAAAATATATGCAAATAATTTTTATGAAAATCAATGTTAGAATAAATACATAAATGATCTCTTCTACTATGACTAATTTTTTAATTACATGACACAAATATAAAAGATGAGATCCACCTCTTCATCTCTCACTTTTTAGACAAATCAGATACAATTATACAAATTCTTTAAGAACCAAATAAATTTTCTACATAAATATGTGTCAAGAGAGTGTCTACTACTAGTGTGTGGGGTTGAGAGAAAACTAGTTAGTTAAAACATGTGCAATGATTTCTTGAAAAAGAAGGTATGAATAGAATTTAAAATGTACTAATTTAATCCTACTCTCTGCTTCATGTCATGTTAAAGGACATGGCAACCCGAGTTTAGTTTATGGATGGCTTGCTGTTGCGGGTTTGGCTTTGTATATTATATTCTTTGCACCTGGGATGGGTCTTGTTCCTTGGGCTGTGAACACTGAGATATACCTTGAAGATTTTAGAGGAATATGTGGTGGCATGTCTGCAACAATTATCATCATGTATATTAACTTCCTTTCTTTTGTGGATGCGATTGGGCTTGGTGAGTTTTATGATTCTTTTGGCTGTTGCTTGTGTTGCAATAGTTTTTGTGATTTTCTGCATGCCAAAGACAAAAGGGTTGACTTTTGAAGAAGTTTCAAATATTTGGAAGGAGAAAGCTTATGAAAAAAATAATAACATAGAGAGAATAGTTGAGCAAGCAAGTACATGATCAACAACTTTTTCCAATACGCCTAAAACTTGTGAAAGCACGAAAAGTCATAAAGCTAGGGTTTGAACATGAAATAAAGAAGAATAAAAAATAAAAGGAGAACAAATGAAAAATGCAATATATATGTACGTGCACATGTGTCAGCGTGCTTACTGGCAGCTTTGGCCAAAGAAAAGGGGAAAACGTTAATGGAGAAGACAGTGATGAGTGGTGACATGTGTGATATGCAATAGAGTTAGTTAGATGAAGTGAGAATCTGTTATAGGATCAATTGAGTCTTAGCTATTGATGTGTTATTGATAAACCACTATTTTATGGTTTATATTGTGTTTAATTATGTGGTTTTATCATGATCTTTACCCACTTATTCATTAAATAAGCATGCATTTATAATTCCTTCCTAAAGTTATTGCATGATTGAAAACTTGCTTCCTAGAGACCTTTAATTATGTATTTTATTTCTCCTTTATTCCATTCGATGCCGTGATTTGTGTGTTAAGTGATTCAGGCTTTATAAGGCATGAATGAGTTGGAGATTGGAAAGGAAGCTTGCAAAAATGGAAGGAACACAAGAAATTGAGGAGATGACCAGCGAGAAGCGACGCGGCCGCATGGATGACGCGACCGCGCAAAAAAAAGGAAATCGCAGTGACGCGGCCGCATGGACGACGCGACCGCGTGGCAAGGCAGAACGCCGAATGACGCGTCTGCGTGAATGACGCGACCGCGTGACATGCGCGATCTGCAGAATCGCTGGGGGCGATTTCGGGCCTGATTTTGACCCAGTTTTCGGCCCAGAAAAGCAGACTAGAGCCAGAGAACATGCAGAAACCAACAACAACATTCATTCCGCATAGTTTTAGTTTTTAGATCTAGTTTTCCTCTCCTCTAGGTTTTTCTCTACACATTCATAGTTTTTAGGATTTGTTATGTTCATTGTTTTTGCATTGGGATATTGAGAAGAGTTATTGCCTCATCAAGACTTCGACATTCTAGTTCGTTCTCTTTACTTGTCTCTTACTCTTCCATGTTCCTTAATTTACTTAATTTTACTATTGGATTATTTTAGCATATATTAATACAAGAATCACTTTTATTTTTAATTAATCTTTTGATCATTATTTATCATGTCTTTCTTTAATTCCCTTTCTTATATTATGAATTTTACATTTACAATGAGCGAGTAGTTTCCTAACTTGATGGGGAGTTGATTGAAAGGAACCCTTGAGTTGGGATGCTCAAGAGAAAGATTGCAATTGGGTTTATTGTTGGATTGCTCTCTAGTCATTAACACTAATCCTCCCAAGAGCGGATTGGAAATTGTGGATAGATACAGCACTCCAATTTGTTTGACTTTCCCTTACTTAGTAAGGGACAACTAAACATAATAACCATCAATTGTCAATTAATCTTGAGAGTACTCCAACAAGAATAGGGCTTCCAGCTAATCAACTCCCAGTCAAGGCTTTTATTTAAATTTATATAGATTCTCTAATTTAATTTTCTGCCATTTTACTCAAACCTTTTTGAAAACATCTGATTAATAAAAATAGCACACTTTTCTGCAACTCGTTGGGAGACGACCTGGGATTCATACTCCCAGTATTTTAATTTTAATTTCTGTGACACCCTTCTAAATTGATGAGCGGATTTCTGGTTGGTTGAGAACTATACTTGCAACGCATATTTTATAATCATTCTTAACTCGCCAATTTCTGCTCGCATCAATTTTTGGCGTTGTTGCCGGGGAGTTGCAATAGAGTGCTAAAGTTATTAATTGGATTTTATTTATTTGCATTTTATTTTATTTTGCTACTATGAGCTGCTTGTTTCTTTCGTTAGATGACACGTTCGCTTCCTGACCCAAGCTTGCTAGTATTCGATCCTGAGATTGAAAGAACTATTTCACGAATAAGGCAAGTTCGGCGTCGGTTAGTCCTCTCTGAGGGCGGATCTGAAACGTCACTTGAGAAAGAAACCAGCCCCTGTTCTACTGATTTGGTTGTTTTACGTGCAGGTAACATGGCAGCAGCCAGGAGAGTTACTATCCAGGAGGCTGGAGCCCCTAATTTTACAATGCAACCATTTCAAGCGCATCACCCAGCGGTAGCTACAGACTTTGAAATAAAGACCGCACTGCTCAATTTGATGCCCAAGTTTCATGGCTTACCTGCTCAAGAGCCTATCAAGCACCTGAGAGATTTTCAAGCAGCCTGTTCTGCTATCAGGCGTGATGGTGCAGATGAAACTTCAATTTTACTGAAAGCTTTCCCATTTTCTCTTGAGGGGAAGGCAAGAGAGTGGTACTACACTCAACCAGCAGCAACTGTATCCAACTGGGATACACTGAGAAGAGAATTCTTGGAAAAGTTCTTTCCAGCTGAAGTTACTGATAAACTGAGGAAAGATATTTCCATGATTGTTCAGGATGAATCCGAGATGCTTTACGAATACTGGGAGCGCTTCAATAATCTTCTGGAAGCTTGCCCCCACCATATGATTGACAAGATAGTGTTACTCGGTTATGTCACACAGGGCATGAGGCCCCAAGATAAGACCACATTGGAAAATGCTAGCAATGGGTCTATGAAAAAGTACAAAACCACTGATGAGGCATGGCAATTGATCAGCGACTTAGCTGAATCTACTAGAAATCACAGGTGGAAACAAAGCCGTTCAAAAGCCATTGCAGAAGTATCCTCTAGCAGAGAGACTGCTTCTTTAACTCAGAGTATCTGTGAAATGACCAACTTGCTGAAGCAAATGCAATTCAATCAACAACAAGTTCAGCAAGCTCAACCTTCTCCAGCACAGCAAAACCAATAGTTAGTCCCACAAAGAATTTGCGGAATCTGTACTGATTATAGCCATTATACTGACGAATGTCCGCAGCTCCAGCAGGAAGACAACACCGTGGCAGCCACTCATAACTTCTATGACTACCCCAACCAAGGGTACAATCAAGGTGGCAATTACAACCACAGATGGTAAGACCATTCTAACCAGAATTGGAGGGATAACAACAACAACAGAGGAGGCAGAGATAATCAGGGAAATCAGAGGTGGAATAACAATAACAACAAGCAGCAGAATCAGAATCAGCCTTACAGAGCACCTCACCTAAGGCAATCCCAAGGACCACAGAATACCCAACAGCAGACCTCTCAATTTACCTATTCTTCTTCATCTGATAATGATGACTTACTACAATCTATTGATCGGAGACAACAGACCATGGAAAATAACATTAATGCCACTCTAAATGGTCTGACCGCTACTTTGCAGGCTCTTGTCTCCCAGATTGGATCAATGAACAACTCCAATAATCAACCTTCGAGCTCCAGTGGTATTCCCTCTTAACCATTACCCAATCCCAAGGGTAGTATTAATGCCATCACCCTGAGGTCCGGAACCACACTGCAGGAGAGAAATCAGGAGGAGACAAGCCCACCAGAACACGCCTCAGCTGAAGAGGTAGTAGAAATAGAAGATGTTGAGGAGGAAGAAAACATACAGGACGCGGCTAAAGAAGAAGAAGTGCAACCACAGGAGGAAGCACTAAAAGGCACAGACACTGCAAAAGACACCACTCCCATTCCATTTCCATAACTTGCAAGGAAGCCCAGGAAGCAGCTGGAACCTGATCCAAAAATGGTAGAGATATTCAAAAAGGTTGAGGTAACTGTTCCTCTATTTGATGTTATTCAACAGGTACCTAAATATGCAAAGTTTCTAAAAGATTTATGTATACATAAAGACAAAATTAATGAATTAGAAACTATTCCTTTAGGAAGTTCCATATCTGCTTTAATGGGAGGTTTACCTGAAAAGTGTAGTGACCCAGGTCCTTGTATAGTTAATTGTACTATTGGTGGTGTGATAATTTCTGATTGCATGTGTGATTTAGGAGCATGTGTAAGTATAATGCCTTTGTCTATATATGATATTTTGAGGCTCCCTCCCTTAAAAAGGTCGGCAGCTCGTTTTATGTTAGCAGATAAAAGCATTATTACAGTGGTTGGAGTTGCTGAAGATGTATTAGTGGGCATTAAGGGACTCACATTCCCCACTGATTCTTATATCCTGGAAATGCCCCAAAATGACTCAGACAAGCCATCATCAATCCTACTCGGAAGGTCATTCCTGAAGACCTCAAAGTTTAAATTAGATGCTTTTTCAGGAACATACTCTTTTGAAATAGATGGCAGAGTAGTAATCTTCAATCTGAATGGAGTTATGAAGCATCCTCCAGAGGATCACTCTATCCTCAAGTGTGACACTATAGATGAAACCGTGGCTGAAGTCCATCAGGAGGAATTTGAAAAGAAGCACACGGGACAAGGCCCAAGTGTGGGGACATTCTCAGAGGACAATGACAGTGCCTTACCACTGTTACCAGCTCCAGACAACCCAGTGCCTGAATATGATCAGAAGTTAGAATTAAAACCCCTTCCTCCACACCTCAAATATGCTTACCTTGAAGACGGGTAGAAGTTCCCGGTTATCATTGCAAGGGAACTCACTTCTCAACAGGAAGAGCAGCTACTTGGTGTGCTGAGGAGGCACAAGAAGGCAATTGGTTGGAGTTTGGCAGACATAGTAGGCATCCACCCTCAAGTCTGTGAGCATAAGATATTTTTAGAAGAGGGAGCAAGACCTGTCCGTCAACCCCAGAGAAGACTGAACCCCACTATCCTAGAGGTTGTCAAAAAAGAAGTGACCAGACTACTAGAGGCAGATATCATCTATCCCATCTCAGACAGTGAATGGGTAAGCCCAGTACAAGTGGTGCCAAAGAAGTCTGGAGTCACTGCAGTGAAGAATGAGCATGGAGAACTCCTGACAACCAGAGTTCAGAACGCCTGGAGGGTCTGCATTGACTACAGACGCCTCAACCAAGCAACCCGTAAGGATCACTATCCTCTTCCATTCATTGATCAAATGCTGGATCGCCTGTCAGGTAAATCACATTATTGTTTTCTAGATGGTTACACAGGTTATTTCCAGATTCATATAGCTCCTGAGGATCAGGAAAAGACCACTTTTACATGTCCTTTTGGGACTTATGCTTACAAGAGAATGCCCTTTGGCTTGTGCAATGCACCAGCCACTTTCCAGAGGTGCATGATGAGTCTTTTCTCTGATCTTATTGAGGACTGTATGGAGGTTTTTATGGATGATTTTAGTGTTTATGGCAATTCCTTTAGCCTTTGCTTAGATGGATTATCTAGAGTATTAGATAGATGTGTCAGTACAAACCTGGTATTAAATTTTGAAAAATGTCACTTTATGGTTAAACAAGGGATTGTACTAGGACATATTGTGTCTAACACTAGCATTTCTGTAGATCAAGCAAAGGTGGATGTTATTTCTAGTTTACCTTACCCCTCTTCTGTGAGGGAGGTCCGTTCTTTCCTTGGCCATGCAGGTTTTTACAGGAGGTTCATTAAGGACTTTAGTAAGATAGCACTTCCCTTATCCAGGCTACTGCAGAAAGATATTGAGTTCGAGTTCAGTGAAAATTGCAAACAAGCGTTTGATAAGCTAAAGACTGCACTGACTCAAGCCCCAATTGTAAGAGGACCAGACTGGAGCCAACCATTTGAAATAATGTGTGATGCTTCCAACCATGCAGTAGGAGCAGCACTGGCTCAGTGTGAAGGTAAGGATCCTTTTGTTATTGCTTACGCGTCTAAAACTTTAGATGCCGCTCAGTCGAATTACACTACTACTGAGAAAGAGCTTCTTGCTATTGTTTTTGCTCTGGATAAATTCTGAGCCTATTTACTTGGTATGAAGGTAGTAGTGTATTCAGACCACGCAGCTCTAAAGTATTTATTATCTAAAAAGGAGTCCAAACCAACGCTTATACGTTGGATACTGCTATTACAAGAATTTGATTTGGAAATTAAGGACATGAGTGGTAACCAAAATTTAGTGTCGGACCACTTGAGTCGCCTTGAGCACATTACAGATGACTCCACTCCTATAGCTGATAATTTCCCATTTGATCACCTGCAAGCAGTATCTGAGATAGTCCCTTGGTATGCACCTGTAGCTAATTATCTAGTTAGCCGCACCTTCCCTCCGAACTTTTCTAAACATCAAAGAGACAAGCTGAAAAGCGAGTCTAAATATTATATATGGGATGACCCATATTTATGGAGATGTGGCGCTGACCAGGTAATTAGACGGCGTGTGTCTCAATCAGAATTCCAGTCCATCTTAGAGGCCTGTCACTCATCTGAGAGTGGAGAACATCTTGGCCCTCAAAGAACTGCTAGAAAACTCTTAGACTGAGGATTCTGGTGGCCTACTCTTTTTAAGGACGCTGCTGAATTTTGTAGATCTTGTTTTCCATGCCAGAAATTTGGTAATATATCCAGGAGGGATGAGATGCCTCAACAGATTATGCTTTTCTGTAAAATTTTTGATGTTTGGGGCATTGACTTCATGAGTCCATTTCCAAATTCTAATGGTTATTTCTATATATTGTTAGCTGTGGATTACGTTTCCAAATGGGTGGAAGCAATTCCTACCCGCAATGATGATGCTAACACTGTTGTTTCCTTTGTGAGAAACCATATTATCTGTCGCTTTGGATCACCAATCGTGAGCGATCAAGGCACCCATTTTTGTAACAGGAGACTAATAGGACTAATGAAGAAGCATGGGATAATTCATAAAGTTGCGACAGCCTACCATCCTCAGACTAATGGGCAAGCCGAGGTGTCAAATAGAGAGATAAAGCGTATCTTGCAGAAAATAGTCAAACCTCATAGAAGAGACTGGAGCACCAGGCTACAAGATGCACTCTGGGCATACAGAACAGCATACAAAACACCCATTGGGATGAGTCCTTTCTGCTTAGTTTATGGAAAAGCTTGTCATCTCCCTGTTGAAGTAGAGCACAAAGCCTTTTGGGCAGTAAAGGAATGAAACATGGGAATTGAGAGAGTCGAAGATGAAAGGAAGTTGCAACTGCAGGAACTAGAAATCCTTCGCCTAGAAGCTTATGAGAATTCAAGACTATACAAGGAGAAGATGAAGGCTGTGCATGATCAGCACATCAAGAGGAAAGAGTTCTAACCTGGGGACTTAGTCCTCCTTTATAAATCTCGACTAAGGCTCATGCCAGGCAAGTTGAAATCAAGATGGGAGGTCCATACAGAGTAGAGAAGGCAGAACCGTACGGAGTCTATCACCTAAGTCATCCTTCAAGCTCTGAACCTATCAAAGTTAATGGACATCGTTTAAAGCTGTACCATGGCGAGAAGCTGAAGAAAAACAAGGAGCTTGAGATCTTCCTCTTAGAAGATCCCCACATAGCTGAAGACTGAGCTAGTGGAGCGTCCAACTTACGGACGTTAAAGCAAAGTGCTAGGTGGGAGACAACCCACCATGGTATGATCGTTCTTTTCTTTATTTTTAGTTTTCTTATTCAATAACTCTTCTCTTCATTAGTACATTTTGTGCATCTGCATTTACATACCTTTATAAAAAAATCCAAAAATATTCAACAAATAAATAAGGGGACAAAATTACCCCAATGCTAAGTCAAGCATTCAAAGATCAATACATGTATGATAAAATCAAAATAAAAGGTTGATACATGAGTATGGATGTGAAAGGGATTTCTGGGTAAGCTAGGTATGAATTCAAAAGTTACATAGAATATATATATAGGTTATGTTAAAGCTTGGGTTAATTAAAGATTCAATTTATAAGCTTACTTAGCCATATATGTATCCTTACCCTTACCTTGGCCCCATTACAACCTTGAAAAGACCTCATGATGTTTGCATTGGTATATTAAATGTTGTTGATTGGTTAGGAGAAGAACAAAAATTAGAGAGCATGATTAGAGAAGGATAGAGTGATGACTGATGAGCGGATATTTTATACGCTTTTTGGGGATAATTTCATATAGTTTAGAGTATGTTTTAGTTAGTTTTTAGTCTATTTCTAGTAGTTTTTAGGAAAAATTCATATTTCTGGACTTTACTATGATTTGTGTGTTTTTCTGTAATTTCAGGTATTTTTCTGGCTGAAATTGAAGGAGCTGAGCAAAAATCTGATTCAGGCTGAAAAAGGACTGCTGATGCTGTTGGATTCTGACCTCCCTGCACTCAAAGTGGATTTTCTGGAGCTACAGAACTCGAAATGGCGCGCTTCCAATTGCGTTGGAAAGTAGACATCCAGGGCTTTCCAGCAATATATAATAGTCCATACTTTGCACAAGAATTGACGATGTAAACTGGCGTTCAACGTCAGCCTTCTGCCCAAATCTGGCGTCCAGCGCCAGAAAAGGATCAAAAACTGGAGTTGAACGCCCAAACTGGCATAAAAACTGGCGTTCAACTCCACAAATGGCCTCTGCACGAAATCTCAGCCCCAGCACACACCAAGTGGGCCCCGGCACACCAAGTGGGCCCCAGAAGTGGATATCTGCATCATCCATCATAGTCCACTCATATTTTGTAACCCTAGGCTACTAGTTTAGTATTTAAACAACTTTTAGAGACTTATTTTGTATCTCATGACATTTCAGATCTAAACTTTGTATTCTCTGACGACATGAGTCTCTAAACCCCATTGTTGGGGGTGAGGAGCTCTGCTGTGTCTCAATGAATTAATGCAAGTATTCCTGTTTTCTATTCAAACACGCTTGTTCCTATCTAAGATGTTCATTCGCGCTTAACTGTGATGAAGGTGATGATCTGTGGCATTAATCACCTTCCTCAAACCATGAACGTGTGCCTAACAACCACCTCCGTTCTATATCCGATTGAATGAGTATCTCTTAGATTCTTTAATCAGAATCTCCGTGGTATAAGCTAGAACTGATGGCAGCATTCATGAGAATCCGGAAAGTCTAAACCTTGTCTGTGGTATTCCGAGTAGGATTCAAGGATTGAATGACTGTGACAAACTTCAAACTCCTGAAGGCTGGGCGTTAGTGACAGATGCAAAAGGATAGTAAATCCTATTCCAACCGGATCGAGAACCAACCGGTGATTAGCCGTGCTGTGACAGAGCGCGTGAGCGTAGTTTTCACTGGAAGGATGGAAGGTAGCCATTGACAACGGTGATCCACCAACACACAGCTTGCCATAGGAGGACGTGCGTGCGTGAATCAGAAGACAGAGGAAAGCAGAGATTCAGAAGACAAAGCATCTCCAAAACTCCAACATATTCTCCATTACTACACAACAAGTAACTTTTAATTTATGCTCTACTGGTTATTCATAATTCAACTGATAAACATAATTGATTTCCTGACTAAGATTTACAAGATAACCATAGATTGCTTCAAACCAACAATCTCTGTGGGATTCGACCCTTACTCACGTAAGGTATTACTTGGACGACCCAGTGCACTTGCTGGTCAGTGGCACGCGTTGTGAAAAGTGTGATTCGTGATTCGTGCTACCAATGACCTTATACACTAGAGAGACTAGAGTGTACATACATCATTAGTGAGGGTTCCATGCTTGAAATTCTATGTTCCTTGCTTTCATGAGCTATCTTCTTGCATTTTTATCTGTTCTTACTGTATGAGAATTGAATTAGTGGAATTTGATCTGTAATTGTTTTGAAGAGCTTATTTACTTTAGATCAAGTGGACAAGAATCATATAGTTGTATTCATATATATAGGTTACATTGCATTGCATGAGTTTTACATGTTCTTACTCATTCATTTTATCTCCTTCAACTAAGCATGAGGACATGCTAATGTCTAAGTGTGGGGAGGTTGATAAACCACTATTTTATGGTTTATATTGTGTTTAATTATGTGGTTTTATCATGATCTTTACCCACTTATTCATTAAATAAGCATGCATTTATAATTCCTTCCTAAAGTTATTGCATGATTGAAAACTTGCTTCCTAGAGACCTTTAATTATGTATTTTATTTCTTCTTTATTCCATTCGATGCCGTGATCTGTGTGTTAAGTGATTCAGGCTTTATAAGGCATGAATGAGTTGGAGATTGGAAAGGAAGCTTGCAAAAATGGAAGGAACACAAGAAATTGAGGAGATGACCAGCGAGAAGCGACGCGGCCGCATGGATGACGCGACCGCGCGAAGAAGAGGAAATCGCAGTGACGCAGCCGCATGGATGACGCGACCGCGCGGCATGGAATAGCACAAGTGACGCGGTCGCATGGACGACGTGACCGCGTGGCAAGGCAGAACGCCGAATGATGCGTCCGTGTGAATGACGCGACCGCGTGACATGCGCGATCTGCATAATCTGCAGAATCACTGGGGGCGATTTCGGGCCTGATTTTGACCCAGTTTTCGGCCCAGAAAAGCAGACTAGAGCCAGAGAACATGCAGAAGCCAACAACAACATTCATTCCGCATAGTTTTAGTTTTTAGATCTAGTTTTTCTCTCCTCTAGGTTTTTTCTCTACACATTCATAGTTTTTAGGATTTGTTATGTTCATTGTTTTTGCATTGGGATATTGAGAAGAGTTATTGCCTCATCAAGACTTTGACATTCTAGTTCGTTCTCTTTACTTGTCTCTTACTCTTCCATGTTCCTTAATTTACTTAATTTTACTATTGGATTATTTTAGCATTTATTAATACAAGAATCACTTTTATTTTTAATTAATCTTTTGATCATTATTTATCATGTCTTTCTTTAATTCCCTTTCTTATATTATGAATTTTACATTTACAATGAGTGAGTAGTTCCCTAACTTGATGGGGAGTTGATTGAAAGGAACCCTTGAGTTGGGATGCTCAAGAGAAAGATTGCAATTGGGTTTATTGTTAGATTGCTCTCTAGTCATTAACACTAATCCTCCCAAGAGCGGATTGGAACTTGTGGATAGATACAGTACTCCAATTCGTTTGACTTTCCCTTACTTAATAAGGGACAACTAAACATAATAACTCTCAATTGTCAATTAATCTTGAGAGTACTCCGACAAGAATAGGGCTTCCAGCTAATCAACTCCCAGTCAAGTCTTTTATTTAAATTTATATAGATTCTCTAATTTAATTTTCTGCCATTTTACTCAAACCTTTTTGAAAACATCTGATTAATAAAATAGCACACTTTTCTGCAACTCGTTGGGAGACGACCTGGGATTCATACTCCCAGTATTTTAATTTTAATTTCTGTGACACCCTTCTAAATTGATGAGCGGATTTCTGGTTGGTTGAGAACTATACTTGCAACGCATATTTTATAATCATTCTTAACTCGCCAATTTTCGCTCGCATCAGTTATCCTTCATTCTTAGTGTGTAGATAAGTGAGGTAGCTTCAAGTGTAAACTAATTCATTCCACTATCAATTCAATTTCATATTCTAAGTTCATTCTATTAACTTTCTCTTTGTTTTTAATCTCTTTCAATACTTTTACATGATATCAGAGTTGGTCATGATCAATCATGGCCTTAACTCTCATCATCATCATTATTATCGTTGCTAAGAACACCTTGGTTCCTCTACTGATAAGCAATAGTATTTTTTAACGATAAAACAAAAGGTTATGCCATAATGATGAAATTGAATATTTTCAGCACATGAAGAATGTATGTAAGTAGACTTGTATTTAGACGTGTGTTATCACGGACGGATTGAGGTTCAAAGGAGGAGGACACTTGCCCTCACTAAGTTTAAAAAAAAGTAATAGTTTTATACAAATATATATTATTGTCCCCAGTATAATTATATTTTTACCTTCACAAAAAACTATAAAATTTTATTGAGATTTATATTAATTTTTTTATTAAATTTAACATGTAACAATATTTATTTGTTAAATTTGATTTAATATCAAAATTAAAATTAATTAAATAAATTAACTCAATAAAAATTAATGAATAGTGATAATATAATTTTTGAAATTAATAAATTAATTAATTATCAAACTAAATATTAGTTTTCTAAATATAAGTAAAACTACTAGTATTTTTTGTCTTCAAAAATTAGTTGAGATAAAAAAAAATAATATCTATTTTTAATTAATAATTTTATTTTAAAATTATATAATATTTTTTTAATCTTAACTCTGAAATAAGTTTGCTTGTAACAACTGTTTGGGTGAAACAGTGTTTTATGTCATAAATATTGTAACAAATAAATTTTTTAATTGAATGGGTGATAATTAATATTTTAAAATTATAATGAATAGTAGAACAATTGTTTACAAATATGAAAGTTAATTTTGATATATTAAAATATGTATATTTTTTACATAATCATTTCATCACATTTATTCTTTTAGATAAATATTTACATGATGAATGTAAAAGGTATTTTTTTTACATTATAATACATAATTGAATGGATGCATAAAATCTTTAATTTGACAATATATTAAAATTAAATTAAAAAATATATAAAAATATTTAATTATTTTAAAAAGAAAGAGAGAAAATTTATTGTAAATTAAGTTTTTATTATTTTATAGCAACATATCTGAAGGTTGTAGAAGGCTTAGAGAAGGGGGGTTGAATCTATGCCTTTCTTTTTGTTACTGAAATAACCTCTTTTTAAATGAACTTGCAATTCTGATTCTGTTTGAACTCAGCAGCAGAAATTTATGAGACAATTTCGTTTTATCTCATGAATATCAGAAAACAGAACAGAGCAGAGAAGAGAAAAGCTAACACCACCATGTATCCTAGTTCGGTTGCCTTGTGCTATGCAACCTACGTCCAGTCTCCACCACAACAGTGGTGGAATTTTCACTATAGTTAAAGTATTACATACACCAATTCTACAGGATTAACACAATCATTTCACACTCAAGTTCTAACCTACCTTGACATTGGCTATGCTAATACCCAGGGGCGGAGCTAGACTAACTATTTAGGGGGGGCGGTGTTTAATAATTTACTAAAAATATTTTATATTACTATTTCTATTGATAAAATAAAAAAAATAAATATATAATCTCATTCAAAGTAAGACAATAATATATTAAAGTTACCACTTACAGTTTTGTATCATGAAAATGCTATTCGACGTTTTTTTCTATTTTCAAAATCATCTATAATTGAATTTGTGTCGAAAATAGGTGCTAATTCTTTTTCTATATAGATGACCAAATTGTCTGCAAGAAATTCATCAGCCATTTTGCTTCTGAGGCTTGTCTTAACAATTTTCATTGTTGAAAAGGCTCTTTCTATTGTTGCTGTAGACACTGGTAGAGTCAAAACAAGACGTATTAATCTATCAACCATGTGATAAGTTCTTGATTTTCCCGTTTCTTGCAACTTCTTGCATAATTCAAAAAGTGTACCAATGCCTTTCAAATGATTTGGTATATCATGATGATAATGTTGCAACTGAGATTTCAAAATATTAACTCATTAGAAGGAAAGTCAAGGGGATAAAACTTCTCTGCTAACTTGCTAATTTCTTCAATATTAAATGATTTGATATTGTCTTTAGGATCCAAAGCACAACTCAAAGTCAAAAGCTCTATTGTTTGCTCATTAAATCTACTATTTAACTCTTATATTGGAGTAGTAAAAGTAGAAGCATCTTCATTCTCTTGATCTTTTCTTTTAAAAAATATATCAATGGTTTTGAACTTACTCATAATTCAAATGGCCAAATAAGTTCCTATAATTAAAAATATATTTAGCAAAAAGTGTAAATTATAATCTAGATCTTTATAAAATATAAAAATTATATTTCAATTCAAAATAAGATATTAAAATTCAGAACAATAATACTAATATTGTAGTATAAATAATATAACCTTGTTATTAAATAGTTAACTAATAAAAAAAACTAAATATACAAACTAACATATAATAACAAAAACATAATTAACAAATAATAATAAATTAAGTAAATAACTAAATATATAAAAAATATAAAAAATTAGATAAGACTAACAGAAAAATAATAATAGAAAAGTCAATAGTTCAATAATTTTCTTAAAATAAAAAAGAATAAAAATAGAACCTTTTTTGAGAAACAGGAGTGAAGAATCACTTGTTGAATTACTATCTTTTTTCTTAATCTGCAAAAAAAAAAAAAAAAAAAAAAAAAAAAAAAAAAAACAAGAGTCAAAGAGGTAAAAGATAAAAAGATTAAAGAGATAAAGAAAAAGAAGAATAAGAAAAGTAAAAAATTGTTACCTACAAAGTGAAAGTGAAAAGTGTAGGAACAAAAAGAGGGATTGGAAAAATATGCGAACAAATCTTCTAACGCGATCGAATGCAGATGTTAGAGGTAACTAAAAATCTTCTAACGCGATCGAATGCAGATGTGAAGACCCAATTCTTCACAATTTCTTCTCTAGTCCGTGTGAAAGGAGAGAAATAGCTAGATTTTTTAGCACTCTAGCATTTAAGAGAGCTACATCAAGAATTGATAACGATGTCTGCCGTTTTCCATCATGAGTTTTTTGCATCTAATGTTGCTTTTCTCTTTTTGTTATCTCTATTTCTTTCATCTATTGATAAGTCTCTTGGGAGTCCCTCAATTTTTTTTCAATCCGTCTAATGTGAACATATGTTTCTAAATTTTTTTAAAATAAATATTTTTATTAGGAATATACATGAATTTGAGGGTATTTATATATTTTCATCAAGTGCCTTATCTCATTTACAATGTAAACGAGTTAAGTTTGCTATATCTCGTTTACACTGTAAACGAGATAAGGCACGAACACATGGCAATGTATCACGTTTACAAATGTGATATGATACGAGCCTTATCTCATTTACACTGTAAACGAGATAAGTCCAGAGAGTGACTATAAATGGAAGTTGTTCACACTGTTTCAGACTCCATATTTCTCTCACATTTCTCTCATTTCTCTCTTTCTTGCACTGTTTTCTTGATATTTATTAGTTCCTCGGACATTATGGCATGCACGGATGCACGGGACCTTGACATCAACTGCCTCAACGCTAGTTAGCACATTGCGGGAGCCATCGACTTTGAGGTTAGTGTTATCTTTATTGTTTAAATTAATAAGTCTATGCGATTTTATTTCGAGAACTTTTATAGAGTTAGTGTTTTAACAAATGAGTAGGCTGGATGATATTGAGGTAACACAATTTAGGTTAGTTGGCAAGTTAGTAACATGAGTTAGGTGTATAATTTACTCATAGTGAAAGTTAGATAAGTAATTACTTTGATTTGATTAGTTAATTAAATTTTTTCACATACCGTGTTAGGGAGACAACTCTGCAACGCTTGGAGCAATCGCGGCACCTCATTGTACAACTCCTCCCAATCACCATATATCTAGGCAATTGCCTTTTGTTTTGCCATCCAAACTTTCTAGTATGACGGCTTGAAGTGATAGCTCTGTCTCACTGTTCTCTGTAGAACAGGAATGGTCACTGATGGATTGGACTGTATGAGTGGCAGGATGATTTTGCATATGAGATTGCTGTCCAACTGTCAGTGATCCTGTGACATGGTGGGGCCAGACACGTGTGTGGTCCGCCGAATTTATGCACCTTCCTAACCATTTTAAATACAGTCGAATTAAAATCTAAACAAAGTAAGAACGATGAAGAAGACAATGAATTAAAATATAATAACACTCACCAATATATGAAATTCTGTCGGAGGGCGACACGGAGACTCCAAGGACAACCATCTGTAAATTGCCGGCAATGTATGTGATACTTGAATTAATCCGACTCGACTATTCGATACTCGGCACTTCTCTGGATGCTGTAACTCATCACGCCTTGCAGCACTGCCTCTTTGCTTCTGAATCTATGACCAACCTGAAACTCCACACCACCATCGGTTATCGGTGTTGTAATCGTCGGCCCCCATATTCAAAAATGAAGTTTCCTCGTGCATTGCACCCAAATATAATGTATGGTAGTAGCTGGGTACAGATGATAACTCTGGAATTGGACGCGGAACAGGCAAAAGGTATTGAACTGATCCATCAACAGGAGTCTCAGGTATGAACTCATTGTCGTCATCGTCGTCAGAGGAACCACTTTTGTGGCTATCGGCAATGTACTCTTCATCGGATTCCCCATCCTCAACGTCCATGTCCTGCACTGTACTAGCACAGTGCAACGGTCGTGGTGTGAGCAGAGGGTCATCCGGTACAAAATTTGAGCCGCCAGCACCACCACCACCACCATCACAAACTTACGCAGAAAGCTCCATCACTTGTTCAACTATAATTCTGCCGTGCACGTCAAACAAGGCGCACATGCTTGCTCATCGCCATCGGGCCAGAATAGATGAAACCGAAATACACCATTCCTCATCGGTGCTAGCATCATATACCCAACTCTACCAACCTCTTTTCTCTCACCATCGCCGACGTGCGTTAATATCATACTCTTTAACTCGAACAACGAATTTGCTCTTCGAGTTCAGAACAATGCAGGACTCTCATACTCAAATATAACCCTGCTGTCATTGTTTCTCATCTGACAGTTGGGATACATCATCACAACAAAGAAACCACTGTCACTATATCTATTTTTTAAAAAAAAGAATACATTTATGATATATCTATTTATATTAAATTAATAATTAATAAAATTATTTTAATTGAGCTTTAGACGCACTTTTTATTTATTATAGACTATTGACCAATATGTATTTCTGAGTTAATACTAATTATTTTTTTTCTTTTTACGTTAAAAATATTAGCCATATTCATTTGCGTTCTGTATATATTTGGTTTAGTGCTCCTCACTTAGCTTTTCTTTATCTTAGTTTAGCGTGTTTTTCCTATTTATAAATAATCTTTTTATGTTGATATTCTTGTTCAACATAATTTATATATCATTTTAGAGTTTGAATATACACCTCTATTTCAAAATATATTTTTTTTTATACTCAACGGAACTTACACTCCTATTTTAAAATATTTGTCGCCTTAGAATAGTTTTGTAAACCCCGAGAAAATAATAAATAGTTAGCGAATAAATTAATTATTAACCAAAGTGATTAGAAAATGGGATTTGATAGTTTAATGTGATAGAGAAAACGAGAATTTCGATACTAATTTTAAAGAATTTGGCCCAAGATTGGGCCAAACGGGCCGAACCAAGCGAATCGGGCCCAAGGCCCAACTCAGGCCATTCACTTTTAATGAGCCAGCTTCCCCTTTCTTCTTCTTCATTTACGCTGCACAACAAAGGAAGAAGGGGGAAAAAGCTTTCAACCCTAACCTTCACTTCAATCCAACATATCTTCTCCATCTGAGCTCCAATCGCCACACCGTTTGCGGCCACGCGTCTACCGTGTCGAGCTCTACGATTCTATCGGACCAATTTCATAGGTAAGCTTCAATCTCACCCCAACCTCTCTATCCCTAAATTTTTGAAATTAAAGAGAATCCAAGTTGAGGAATTATTGATTTTGGTTCTCTAGGTTCAATCTAGCTTGTGGAGCTTGTTGGACTTGGCTCTCTTGGTCCGTGGGTACGGTAAGGATTATTAACCCTAGTTAATTCATTGAATAGTGTATGAGTATTGAATTTTATATATGGTTATGTGAAATTAGGTGTGTATACATATATTGGAGTTTGATTTTGGGCATTGAAAGGCTTGGTAGAGGATTAGTGTTGATGCTTTGGTGATTTTGGGCCTTGGAGCTGTGTTTGGCTTAGTGGGTTGCCTTGGACAAACGTAAAAATTGGCCAAGGTATGGTTTAGGTTTTGCGTATATAATATAAAATGTCGTGTGAAAACTTAGGCTAGAGAACCATAGGGTAAGCTGGAATGATTATGTGTATTGAATGTTTAGTGATAATGATATGAAGTGAGCATGTGTGGTGTTCACTTGATTTTGTTAGTATTGGAATGATGAATGATGATGTAATGATGTTTGAAGAACTTGTGACCATGGCAATATGTGTATATATATATATATATATATATATATATATATATATATATATATATATATATATATATATAGAGAGAGAGAGAGAGAGAGATTGATATGTTGGTGTTTGTTGTCAACTTGTGAAGTTTAGGTTGAAGTGAGATGTTATTGAGTTGAAAAATGGTAGGATTGCAAAGATTGTTGTGATATTGTTAAGGGTAAGTTATAGTGATGATTATAGGTATGATGGATTGGGTTGGAATGAGCTTTAAAAAGAAAATGAGGTTTAGAGGTTTTTGTGAAATTTGGTTTTTGGCCGGACTTTGGTGACCCATAACTTGGCTTTTGGACCTCCAAATGATTTCAAACTTGTTTCTTATAAAAATTGGATATGTGAAGTTTACGCCGTTCGAAGAACCGATGAAAAATGATTTCAAACGAAAAAGTTATGTACGTCGGAAGTTTGATGTTAGAAATTAAAATTCTGCCGCCTTTGAAACTTTGTGAAATTTTTGGAAAAACGCATGTTCACGCGTACGCGTGGCCCATGTATACGCGTGACATAGAATTTTTGCGTACGCATATACCCCATTCGTAGACAACGCTACTGCCTGGTTTGCATGAGTACGCGTAATCAAGGGATGCGTATGCGTGACCCACGCGTACCGACGCGTACGCGTGGCCCTGTTTTCACCAAAAACAAATTTTGTGTTTTAAAGCTCAAACTTGAACCTCCAGATTTCTATTTTCATTTCTTTAGTCTAAATATTGTTAGTAGGCCTAGTCATAGAATGAAGTTAGGAAATTGTGGTAACTTGAAGGTGAAGAAAGATTTGTTTAAAAGGTAATAAGTGATTAGAAGAGATGGTATTTGATCGATAAAGATGAGAAAAATGGTATAAGAGGTAATTGAGAGAGTAAAGTGCATTAATAATGATGAGATGAGACATGAATCTTAATGATGTTGAATAATTGAGAATGATGAGATGAGACGTGAATCACTGTGAGATTGAAAATGATAAATTATAAGAAACGATTGAATAACTTGAGTTTGGGGTGTTGTCCTCCCCATGTCAGCCGGGATTTTTTTCGTAGTTATTATTGAGCTTGGGATGTTGTTTTCCCATGACAGCCTGGGATTCGTCCCATGGATAACATTTAGCTTGGGGTATTGTCTTTCCCATGTCAGCTTGGGATATTGTTTTCCCCATGTCAGCTTGGGATTCGTCCCATGGATATTATTAAGCTTGTGGGCGTTCTCTTCCCCATGTCAGCTTGGGGATTCTCCCCATGGTCTATTTTTGAGCTTGAGAATATGTCGGGATGGCTACGTAACCGACAGTTGATATCAACGGCCATAGGATAGGCATACATCATATGCATTTGTATGCATGGCTTGTTTGTGCATTAATTGAGATTGCCTAATTGATTATAATATGCTAATTGTCATAATTGATATCTGTATTATCTGTATTCTACATGTGCTTGCTTTGTCTGCTTGTCTGTCTTTGTAATTACCGGAGATGGGGGAACGGAGGAAAGGTAGAGAGATTGAGGATTCTATTTAAGTTCCAGCTAGATTTAAGGAGGTGATTTAGTTGAGAAAGCCTTAGAGAACCACCTTGATTTATGGTTTCTGTTTAGTTCTTTAAGTTTTATAATCTGAGTGTCAGCATTGTAGGATTGCCTCTGGCATTCCCAGGAACTTATATATTATGTGCATGGCACCTTTATCATGCTGAGAACCTTTGGTTCTCACCCCATACTGTGTTGTGTTTTTCAGATGCAGGTCGAGAGGCTGCTCGCTAGGCGTCTGGACTTCTGAAGCAGAGTAGTTCCTGGGTTTATTTTGATATATAGCTTATGTATATACATATACTTAACTCTCTCCGATTGACTTGTTATTTTGTTCCTCTTAGAGGCTAATGGAGAGCTAGGATTTTATTTATGTATTTTGGGCTTTGGGATATGTATATATGTATGTAAATATTCTCCGGCCAGCCTTGGCTTCGCAGGCTGAGTTAGGAGCTTGTTATTTTGTATCTTTTTGGCTCTCTACCCCTAGTTTCTGTTATATTATGTTCGTTGACTGTCGGTTTCTTTGCACGCAAGTAACCACGTTCCTGAGCATTGCGCTTTTTATTTTCACAAATTTTGTTTGACCAATCCTTCAAGGCTCCTAGTATACTACATTCTTTCGACTATTATATATATTTATATCCTATCTTAGAGGTCGTAGCACCTCACCACCTCTGTTTTACATCCTAGGTGTAAAACTCTATGTGGTAGAGTGTTACAAGTTTCGATTCATTGAAAATTTAATATATTTAAATATAAATTATATCCTAATACAATAATGAAGTTTCAATGCATAAAATTCTTAAAGTAAAAGTATCTTCGAATGCAAGTATTATTTAACCGTGTTTTTCAATTTTATGATTTTATTATTTTTATCCTTATTTTAAATAATATTTATTAATTTTTAATCATTATTTACAATTTTTAAAACAGAATTTTCTGTCAAAATAATATATTTCTTTCCTAGAATTGTAAAATCTAATAATTTTTCATATGCATATTAAATACTAATTCAGGGACTAATTCTTATATACACCGTGAAAGAAGAGTGATTTTTTCTCTAATTAGTTATCACAAATATTTAAGAAAAGAGAGAAAAAATATAATAAAAAAGGATAAAAAAATTGATGAATGGTTATAAACTATAACACGTGGCTTAAAATTTTTTATTCGAAGAGGAAAATATCTCTAGTTTCGGAAGGATAGAATTAAATATCTCATGTTTATCGTTAATTTAAACTAATTAATATAGAACACAACATGATTAATATATGTGCATGTCGTAATTTATTGACTAACGATATATTTTTAAATAATAAATATGCCACAATTTCAATGGTTAATGATAGCATTTTCGTTGACCGTCAAATAAAAAGATGACATATAACACTAAAATCATACACTTGCATTAAAAAAAATTATTCTCTTGTTGAGCGAGAGAAAGAGAGAGCGAGAATGTGAGCGAGCGAGAGCGAGTGTGTGGGCAGGAAACATATGGAGGGGTAGATCTAAGGAACTTGATAAGGATCCTAGGGTTTGGAATCGAGAAGAGTATCGGTGGTTAGAGAATGAATCCTTCTCCATTTCGTGAGTAACCTCCCAGAAGACATATCAAAGAGGGAGTTATTCTGCCTATTCAACTGGATGAGACGTATCAATGATATATATCTATCCCAAAAACAGAAAAATGGATTCATATATATGTTTGCTTTTATTCGGTACACGACAAAAGGAGGAACTTTGAAAGCAATAGCGGAAATGAATCGATTGTGGCTGAGAGGTAAAGTTGTATCTATGGGAAAAGCTAAATATAGAAGAATGTTGGGAACATGGAACATAACCAACGGGAATAGAGGTGATGTCACAATTTCGATGGTAGTGGAGCATGATCCTTTGATATCTGGATGGGACCCAAGGACGAAGGAGGTTGAAAAAGACCCAAATGGAAATGGCTGGACTAAGAAGGTAGAAGTAGAAGCTGTGACAGAAAATTTGGAATGGCTGCAGAGAAGCCTTGTAGGGGGGCACAACGAAGCCTATTGATTTTGATTCTTTGAAGGAAATGATTGCGAAAAACATCCCAAATGTAGTCCAAGTTCGGGAAATGGGAGCTTACAAAGCGCTCTTAACCTTTAATAGTGTCTTGCATACTAAGGAGACATACACATTCAACATGAACAGGCTCCTACAATTGTTTCACAGTGTATGGAAGTGGGAGGAGTCGGAACATAGTGAAACTCGAAGAGTATGGTTGAAATGTTTTGGGGTTCCGTTGCATGCATAGTCAGTCAACACTTCTAGAACGATAGGAGGTCAATGGGGAGAAGTGGTTGGATGTGACAAAGAGACGGAATTGTGTAACTCGTTCACTGTAGGACGGGTGCAGATTGATACTTGTGTAATGGATGTGATTCAAGAATGGATCCATATAACAATTGGCGCGGGGGGTTTTGATGTTCTAGTGAAGGAGATAGGACATGAGGCGTGTAATTTGCACTGTACGGCGAACAGAAGGAATGAAGGGGCAGGTATAGAGTGGAATCATGTTAAAAAAAAGCAGGAACTCAGGAATGGTTACAAGGCAGAGATAGGGAACAGAAGCTTTGCATGGAGGAACCCCAGACGAAGAGTTGTCGATGATGGTAAACCGGAGCGAGGAAGAAGGTAAGGGCAGAATCGTAATCGCAGACTTAATTTTAAATGAATGGATTAATGGCAGTAATGGAAATAGAAATCATGATCGCGAGAATAGTGCAACGGTTCAATCTGTAACTGGCAATAATCAAGGAAGGTGCGTTAATTTGGGGGGAAGATGTGGTTCGAGTTACGTGGCTGACTCTGATAGAACAATAACATGTGAGTTAAATGGGCTGCAAAGGAAGTCCAATAATAAGCAAAAAAAAATTCCTTCTCTAGTGAGTCGTGGGCCAGATGCAATAACATATTGGAGGAGGGGAAAATGGCCTTGGCGGGCCCAAAGTCCTCAACAGCTGCGAATCCATCAGTTGGGCCAAGGTTAAAGGAGCCAGGTGGGGTAGCCAGAGTGAGGCATGGGTTTGGGTCCTCCTTTCCAGAACGAGCAGCAGAAGGTAGCGGCGCTCAGTTCCTCTTCGAGGGGGAGGGCGACGCGACTGATGGCGAAAGAAACGGCGAGACGTAGCTGACTGGGGACATCCGAAGCCAGTTGCTCTGCACGGTGGGAGAAGGTGTCCGAACTGATGCAGATGCGGCTGTTGATGATGATGAGAGTGTGACTATAGGCGGAATAGGGGTACCAGCAACTATGGATGGTCATGCAGGTCATGGCGAGGTGGTGCAACAGGGAGTGGATGACGACGGAGGTGGCGGATATAAGGGGGGTGCTGCGGAGGGAGGATTAATATTGGGGAGTGGTTGTGACGGTAGAAGGGTGGCTGCTGAACATGAAGATGATGGCTATGGAAGGAATCATCCTGGGAACGAGGATGTCACTAATGAAGCAGAGGACAGTGATAGTCAGAGCTCAGAATTGTGGGAACAGTTGCTGGAAAATGGAAGGACTTGGGAGCTGGCTAAAGAGTCAGGTGCTATATTGTATAATGAAGAGGATGACATTATGGCAATCCTTCAGGCACAAAATGAAGAAATAGCTCGCAAAAGGAAAGTGGCAAAGCAGAAGGAAAAGATGAGACGGTGCAGACCCTAACAAAAAAAAAATAGGTGTGTACAAAAAATTTTAAATGAATTTTAGTGCATGGAATGTTAGGGGTTTACGAGGTGACGGGAAGTTGAGAATGGTGAAGGACTTAAAGAAAAAATATTGTTTAAATCTGTTAGGCCTGATTGAGACTAAAAGACAGGTTGTGACAAAGTTTGATGTTGCCAGAATATGGGGGAGAGATGATTTAGGCTGGGAGTATGTAAGCTATGATGGTGTATCTGGTGGGCTGCTGTTAATATGGGATGAATCAGTGTTTAAAATGAATAAATGCTATAAGGGGGAGAGGTGGCTGTGTGTCGAAGGAGTAATGTTTAAAGAGTAGTTTCCATTGTGCTTTTGTATTGGTCTATGGTCCTTATAATAGAGATGAGAAGTGTCATGTTTGGGAGGAGCTAAGCTATATAGCTGGGTTATGTCAGGTCCCTTATTGTTTTATGGGAGATTTTAATGAGATAGTACATGTGGAGAAAAGAAAAGGTGCAACTAATGTACCCCGGTCAGCGGAAGAATTCAGGAACCGGATACAAGATATGCAATTAGTAGATTTGGCACTCACTGATCGCGAGTTTACATGGTTTCGAGGTCGCTTGGTGCAAGAAATTGTGATCCTTAACAACGGCACCAAAAACTTGGTGCTCGGAATGTAATTCACACACTTTGTCACAACTTCGCACAACTAACCAGCAAGTGCACTAGGTCGTCCAAGTAATAAACCTTACGTGAGTAAGGGTTGATCCCACGGAGATTGTCGGCTTGAAGCAAGCTATGGTCACCTTGTAAATCTCAGTCAGGCGGATTCAATTGGTTATAGAGTTTTAATAATTAAAAGATAAATAAAACGTAAAATAGGATAGAGATACTTATGTAATTCATTAGTGAGAATTTCAGATAAGCGTATAGAGATGCTTTCGTTCCTCCTGAACCTCTGCTTTCCTGCTGTCTTCATCCAATCATTCCCACTCCTTTCTATGGCAAGCTTTGTGTAGGGCATCACCGTTGTCAATGGCTACTTCCCATCCTCTTAGTGAAAATGGTCCAAGATGCGCTGTCACCGTACGGCTATTCATCTGTCGGTTCTCGATCATACTGGAATAAGATTCAGTAATCCTTTTGCGTCTGTCACTACGCCCAACACTAGCGAGTTTGAAACTCGTCACAGCCATCCCTTCCCGGATCCTACTCGGAATACCACAGACAAGGTTTAGACTTTCCGGACCTCAAGAATGGCCGCCAATAGTTCTAGCCTATACCACGAAGACTCTGATCTCACGATCAGGAGGCTAAGAGATACACATTCAAGCCTATTTGCATGTAGAACGGAAGTGTTTGTCAGGCACGCGTTCATAAGTGAGAATGATGATGAGCGTCACATAATTATCACATTCATCATGTTCTTGGATGCAAATGAATATCTTAGAGAAGAAATAGGCTTGGGTTGAATAGAAAAACAATAGTACTTTGCATTAATTCATGAGGAACAGTAGAGCTCCACACCATAATCTATGGTGTGTAGAAACTCTACCGTTGAAAATACATGAGAACAAGGTCTAGGCATAGCCGAATGGCCAGCCTCCCAAAGAGGGTTCAATCATAAAAACATGATCAAAAGATCCGACAGTAACATAATAGTAAAAAGTTCTATTTATACTAAACTAGTTACTAGGGTTACAGAAATGAGTAAATGATGCAGAAATTCACTTCCGGGCCCACTTGGTATGTGCTTGGACTGAGCATTGAAGCTTTCACGTGTAGAGGTCTTTCTTGGAGTTAAACGCCAGTTTGTAACCTGTTTCTGGCGTTTAACTCTGCTTTGCAACCTGTTTCTGGCGTTTAACTCTGCTTTGCAACCTGTTTCTGGCGTTTAATTCCAAAATAGGGCAGAGAGCTGGCGTTGAACGCCAATTTGCATCGTCTAAACTCAGACAAAGTATGGACTATTATATATTTCTGGAAAGCCCTGGATGTCTAGTTTCCAATGCAATTGAGAGCGTGCCATTTGGACTCATGTAGCGCCAGAAAATCCACTTTGAGTGCAGGGAGGTCAGAATCCAACAGCATCTGCATTCCTTCTTCAACCTCTGAATCTGATTTTTGCTCAAGTCCCTCAATTTCAGCCAGAAATTACCTGAAATCACAGAAAAATACACAAACTCATATTAAAGTCTAGAAATGTGATTTTTATTTAAAAACTAATAAAAATATACTAAAAACTAACTAAATCATACTGAAAACTATGTAAAAATAATGCCAAAAAGCGTATAAATTATCCTCTCATCACAACACCAAACTTAAATTGTTGCTTGTCCCTAAGCAACTGAAAATAAAATAGGATAAAAGAAGAGAATATACTATAAATCCCAAAATATCAATGAAACTTAGCTCCAATCAGATGAGCGGGACTATTAGCTTTTTGCCTCTTGAATAGTTTTGGCATCTCACTTTATCCCTTGAAGTTCAGAATGATTGGCATCTATAGGAACTTAGAATTCAGATAGTGTTATTGATTTTCCTAGTTTAGTATGTTGATTCTTGAACACAGCTACTTTATGAGTCTTGGCCGTGGCCCTAAGCACTTTGTTTTCCAGTATTACCACCGGATACATAAATGCCACAGACACATAACTGGGTTAACCATTTCAGATTGTGACTCAGCTTTGCTAGAGTCCCCAATTAGAGGTGTCCAGGGTTCTTAAGCACACTCCTTTTTTTTGCTTTGGACCTCGACTTTAACTGCTCAGTCTCAAGTTTTCATTTGACACCTTCACGCCACAAGCACATGGTTAGGGACAGCTTGGTTTAGCCACTTAGGCCAGGATTTTATTCCTTTGGGCCCTCCTATCCACTGATACTCAAAGCCTTGGATCCTTTTTACCCTTGCCTTTTGGTTTTAAGGGCTATTGGCTTTTTGCTCTTGCCTTTTGGTTTAAAGAGCTTTTGGCTTTTTCGGCTTGCTTTTTCTTTTTTTTTTCTCTCTTTTTTTTTCGCCATTTTTCTTTTCTCTTTTTTTTTCGCAAGCTTTTGTATTCATTGCTTTTTCTTACTTCAAGAATCAATTTTATGATTTTTCAGATTATCAATAACATTTCTCCTTTTTCATCATTCTTTCAAGAGCCAACATATTTAACATTCATAAACCACAATATCAAAAGACATATACACTGTTCAAGCATTCATTCAGAAAACAAAAAGTATTGTCACCACATCAAAATAATTAAACTAGTTTCAAGGATGAATTTGAAACCATGTACTTCTTGTTCTTTTTTAATTAAAACAATTTTCATTTAAAAGAGGTGATGGATTCATAGGACATTCATAGCTTTATGACATAGACATTTAAACACTAATGATCATACAGTAAAGACACAAACATAAATAAAACATAAGGCTCAAAAACCAAAAAACAGGCATTGAAGCTTTCACGTGTAGAGGTCTTTCTTGGAGTTAAACACCAGTTTGTAACCTGTTTCTGGCGCTTAACTCTGCTTTGCAACCTGTTTCTGGCGTTTAACTCCAGAATAGGGCAGAGAGCTGGCGTTGAATGCCAGTTTGCGTCATCTAAACTCGGACAAAGCATGGACTATTATATATTGCTAGAAAGCCCTGGATGTCTACTTTCCAACGCAATTGACAGTGCGCCATTTGGACTCATGTAGCTCCAGAAAATCCACTTTGAGTGCAGGGAGGTTAGAATCCAACAGCATCTGCAGTCCTTCTTCAACCTCTGAATCTGATTTTTGCTCAAGTCCCTCAATTTCAGCCAGAAATTACCTAAAATCATAGAAAAACACACAAACTCATATTAAAGTCCAGAAATGTGATTTTTATTTAAAAACTAATAAAAATATACTAAAAACTAACTAAATCATACTGAAAACTATGTAAAAACAAAACCAAAAAGCGTATAAATTATCCGCTCATCATCGCTCTTGCAGTCATATAGATAGAGCTCTGGTTAATGTGGAGTGGCTAGAAGCGTTTCCAGAAACTCGGTTATGAGGGGGGCCAAGAGGATTGTCAGATCATTGCCCCATAATACTAGAGGACAAAAAGCTGAGGGGAGGTCCAAGGCCGTTCTGCAGTCTAGATTCGTGGTTTACACATGATGGATTTCTCAGTATGGTTAAAGAGGAATGGAGAGGTTTGGGGGAGATACAGTTCACAGATAAGTTGAACGCACTGACAATACCGCTAGGGAGATGTGATGAACGGATTTTTGCTAGTAAAGAATTCACAATAAATTTCCGTTGCAAGTATAGTTTCTAAACCAACAATAATTCTTTCATACAAAAATTTGGTTGTCACTAAAACAAACCCAAAAAAATTAAACCGAAGTATTTAAACCTCGGGTCGTCTCTCAAGGAATTGCAGGGAAGTGTACTTATAATTGGTTATCGAAAAGTATCTTTTTGGATTTTTGAAATAAGGAACAAGAAACGTAAATTGCAAGAAATTAAATTAATAACTAAGAAAACTCTTGGCAAGGTATGAAAATTAGACATCCTATCCTAGTTATCCTTATCAATTGTGATGAGAATTGTCCATTGCTACCACTTAGTTAACCTCTAACTATAAAGGAAGGTCAAGTGGATGAATCAATTTGATTCCTCAAGTCCTAGTCAACTCCAAAGGAAAGACTAGCTTTACAGGGATCCAAATCAACTAGCAACTTTCAATTATCAATCAACAAAGGAGTTTGATAACTCAAGAGTCTCCAATTACTCAACCAAAGCCAAAAGGAGAGAAATCTACTCTAAAGCCCAACCAAGTATTTTATCAAACACTTGGAAGGAATAACATAAAGACATAGAAATTAATAAGAGATAATAAAACCTAAACAACCAATTGAAAGTATCAATAACATAAATTGAAGAAAGCAATCATAAATATAAAATACCTCAAATTGCATTAAATAGAGAATCAAATCTAACATGAGAATCCATAAACTAAAATAGCAACATAAAGAAATCAACAAGAAAAATAGATAACTAAAGTGCTAGAGCCAATAAGAGTAGAAGAAAACTAAATTAAAGTAAAATAGAAATCTAAAATTGAGAAGAATTAAAGCTAAGAATCCTAAAACCTAGAGAGAGGAGAGAGCCTCTCTCTCTCTAGAAACTAATTCTAAAACCTAAAATTATGTGAATAAAAGTTATGTGAATGAATGAATGATTCCCCCACTCTGCAGCCTCTAATCTATGTTTTTTGAGCCGAAAACTGGGTCAAAAACAGCCCAGACATCGCTGGGGGCGAATTCTGATACGCTGAATTTTCGCAGATGCACGCGTGCGTGCTGCTTATCTGCTGAGCAACCATGGCAAATTATATATCATTTCGAAGCCCCGGGTGTTTTCTTTCCAACGCAACTGGAACCACCTCATTTGGACCTCTGTAGCTCAAGTTATGATAGATTTAGTACGAAGAGGTCAGGCTAGACAGCTTAGCAATTCCTTCAATTTCTTGTATTCCTTCCACTTTTGCATGCTTTCTTTCTGTTCTCTAAGTCATTCCTGCCCTATAAACCCTGAAAAAACTTAACACACATATCACGACATCGAATGGTAATAAGAGAGGATTAATAATTAGCAATTTTAAGGCCAAAGAAGCATGTTTTTAATCAAAGCACAGAATTAGGAAGGAAAATGTAAAACATGCAAATTATATGAATAAGTGAGCAAAGAATTGATAAAAACCACTCAAATTAGCACAAGATAAACCATAAAATAGTGGTTTATCAAGATGACACAAAGCTAATTTTGGGGAGATGGATAGTAAGATCACAAAGTTTGAGGAAGAAATCAAGAGAGTTGATGATATAGTTAGCAATGGAGTATATGATACCACGATGGAGGCTAGAAGAAAGGTGCTAGTTACTTGTTGTGAGAGATGGTATGTAAGGAAGGAAATGCATTGGAAACAGATGTCTCGATCTCGGCACGCGAAGGAGATGGACAAAAATACAAGATACTTTCACAATATGGCTTCAGTAAGAAGATGGAACAATAAGATTGATACACTGGTGATAAACGGTAGAACGGTTAGAAATCAAGCGAGAATCAAGATAGCCATCAGAGAGTTTTACAAGGAATTATATCATCAGGAAGCTACTCCAATGATGGGCTTTAGAGATGGTCTGGTGAGAAAGATAGATGAGGAAAATGCTGTGACCTTAGAGAGGATGCCGTCGGCTGAGGAGATCAGAGAGGCTGTGTGGGACTGCGAGTCCTCTAATGTGCCAGGCTGTGATGGGTACAACATGAACTTTATTAAGAGATGCTGGGATAAGATTGGACCTGAATTTATGACAGCAGTGATGGGGTTCTTTAATTCTTCCAGGTTACCAACTGATAGCAATATTGCTTGGATGGCATTGGCTCCAAAGTTTGTTGGTGCAAAGGAGATCAAAGACTTGAGACCTATTAGTATGGTGGGGTGCGTCTACAAAATCATCTCAAAGGTGCTAGTCAAGAGGATGAGATCAGTGATGCCAGGGTTAATAGGTGAGACTCAGAGTGCGTTCGTCAAAGGAAGGAAAATACACGATGGGGCACTTATTGCATGTGAAACAGTAAACTGGCTTAAACAGAGAAAAAAGGAAGCAGCAATAATCAAGCTAGATTTTCAGAAAGCATATGACAGAGTCAAATGGAGCTTTGTGGACTTGGTATTACAAAAGATGGGCTTCGGGCATAAATGGAGAGCATGGGTTATGGAGTGTGTGGTCACTGCATCTATGTCAGTATTGATAAATGGGTCACCATCTAAGCCTTTCAAAATGGAAAGAGGTTTGAGACAAGGTGACCCGCTTTCTCCCTTCTTATTTGTACTGGTTATGGATGTGCTACATTGAATGGTTGGAGAGGCGATCAGGAATGGACGTATATTACCGTTGTTGGTGGGTAGGGATAGCATAGAATTGTCGCACCTTCAGTTTGCTTATGATACTATTCTGTTCTGCCCACCAGAAGAGGAGACTATTAAGAATTATAAGCGACTTCTGTGATGTTTTGAGTTGATGTCAGGCCTCTGTATTAATTTTGATAAGTCAAGTTTGATTCCGATTAATTGTGAAGAGCAGTGGATACAGCGTATGTGTAACCTTTTGGGTTGTAAGGGGGACACTCTCCCAGTTAAATACCTTGGGATATCCTTAGGAGTAAACCCGAGGTTGGTGAAGACTTGGAAGCCTATTTTGGACAAAGTGGAGGAGAAACTAAGCTTGTGGAAAGCTAAGGTATTAAACAAAGTTGGGAAGTTGGTGCTTATCAAATCAGTATTGAACAGTTTGCCATTGTACTATTTGAGTCTATTTAAGATGCCAAAAGCTGTTGCTGAAAAGTTGATTTCACTGCAGAGAAGATTCATGTGGAGTAAGAAAGATGGTCGGAATGGTATGGCATTAGTTAGATGGGAAATGGTACAGGCTCCAAAGAAACTAGGTGGCTTGGTAGTTAGCGATGCAACAATTTGGAACTCAGCATTGTTGTTTAAGTGGTGGTGGCGGTTTGCAAAGGAAGAGTGCCCGTTGTAGAAGAAAATTGTATGTTCATGTAATAATCTGAATCCCAATGAGCTACTATCAACTCAAGCACTACCTATAAGAGGAGGCCCATGGAAGGATATATGCCAGTTGCACATCATGAATGAACGTATAAGGGATAAGATGGTTACAAGTTTGTCCATGGAGATTGGTGATGGGCGACGGACTCGGTTTTGGGAGGATGTATGGCTACTATGTGGATCTCTGAAAGACCGGTTCCTGAGGCTTTTCTCTGTTTCAAACCAATGTGGATCCGTTATTGGGGACTGTGGGTTTTGGGATGGGATAGTGTGGAATTGGAATTTCCAATGGAGGCACGAGCTTTTTTAGTGGGAATTGGAGCTTCTAAGTCAATTACATGAGGTTTTGAGACCGGTGAAATTAGTAAATAACAGAGAGGATCGAGTGGTTTGGAAATATAATAGGCAAGGTATTTTTTCAACTAACTCATTTGTGCAGGTGATGCAGGTTGAAGCACTCCCAGAGGTGGTAACCAGCTACAGCTTCACAAGGACCATTTGGAAAGGTTTGGTTCCACCAAGAGTGGAGCTTTTTGCTTGGTTTGTTTTAATAGGCAGGGTGAACACTAAGGAAAGGCTGAGCTGGTTTGGAATTATCAGACAGGAAGATACTATATGCGTGCTATGTAATAATGAATTGGAACATGTATATCACTTGTTTCTAGGCTGTGCATTTACGTGGTAGGTGTGGAGTGCTTGGATATCAGGATTCGGTTGTCAATGGTCTTATCCGGGTTCGATGAAAGAGCACTTTCTCAGTTGGACAGAGGAATCAAGGAGTAAGGAGGATCGTAAGCAGCGGCTGAGGTGCTTTTGTGCGATCATTAGGAATATATGGATGGAAAGGAATAACAAGATTTTCCAGAATCAAAGCAGAGGTGTTGAAGAAGTCATTAACATGACCGTGAGAAGCGTTAATGAGTGGAGTGGTGTTGATCCCTTTTGTTGTTGATGGCTATGCCGAAGATGACATGGGGAGTTTATGTGTTTGATTTAGTTATTTAAGTAGGCGTGTGCTGCTTGTCTAGCTCTGTTTGCTCCACTGTACTGTGTTGAGCTCTTACTTTCAAAAAAAAAGATGACAAATAGAGTTGTTGTTAGTTAAGTTAATCTTTATTTAAGTGATTATCCACGGCTTATCTCTTTTACTAGAAGATACTATTTGTTGACCATTGAATAAGAAGGTAATAAGTGCCTATCACATTACATAACGGAATTTTCACCAACTATAAAAAGCCACCAAAGAAATATACTCACAACTCAACTTAGTATAACAAAAAAATAATATTCCATAACTAATAAAATTTATTATTTTTAATTAATATTAGTAAATATTTTAAAGTTTAAGTACTAAATTTTAAATTTTAAATACTAAAATTAACTCCTAACAATATAAAAATAAAATGTTAGCTAACAGTATTAACTAATATTAATAAAAATTATCTTTAACATTTCTCGCAAGAAAATATATGCAAATAATTTTTATGATTCACATGTATTAATTATTTGGATTTAATTTATATAATAAATATCACTGTGAATCAGATTTTTATAGACATCCAACTAACATATCAATACATCAGCAATATAAATTTCAGATAACCACCGATTATAGCTTGAAAGGCTCATGAATACTATAAATATATTTGATTAGACAAAAATAGAAAATTATTAAATGGTATCAATACATAAGAATTAAAATAATCTAAATTAAGATAGTTAATATAAGGATCCAAAATGACAGCAATCATGTTAACATATGTAGGTATTTGAGTACATATTCGTTGTGACAGAGTAATAACGGAAAGTAGGAAAGGAAATAAAAAGAAGGGAGAGTAATCTAGTTGCAAGTTCACATCAACATGAAACTGATCCTTCATAAAAAAAAACAAATGTTGTTATCATATATATGCCCATCGACTTTTAAGGGAACAAGAAATCCAACAAAATTTTTAAATTTAACAACTTTATTATCTATAAAACTATGTTAGATCTCACGCATTAACATGCAATTTACAACTAGTTGATAAAAGCAAGCTAGCAACAATGGTGGCTGATATGTGCGTGTCGATTAAAGCAGGAAGCTCTGATTATTTGGAGAAACATCCAGAGCGCAGAATATCATTTTCCCAAAATTTTTACATTATTGGTGTTACTTTTGCAGCTGGTATTGGTGGCCTTCTATTTGGTTATGATACTGGTACAGTATACATATATGCGTATTGTCTACCATTTCATTAATTAAGAAAAAATAGAAAGAAATGAAATAGCATATATTTTGTTTTCATTTGTAGGTGTGATATCTGGCGCTCTCTTGTACATAAAAGATGATTTTGAAGTTGTAAAGAACAGTAGTTTTCTTCAGGTAAAAGAGAGAGTGTCTTTTTGTTCATTTTCTTTTAATTTGGTAGCTTGTACTTGTGACCATATAGTTATATGAAACGCAATATGTTCTGGTAGGAGAATTGGTAGGTGGTACGCAATACATCAAAGATATATTGGTAGGAGAATTGGTAGGAGAATATGCTATATATATATATATATATATATAGCATTCGACAACAAAGATAAATTGTGAATTCACGTAACTATGACTATGACACAGTAGGACTAGAGTAGAGTGCCATTTTGCAGCAATTATATGTTCTCATTTTGTTATGTTTGCAGGAACTAATAGTTGCCATGGCCTTAATTGGTGCAATTTTCGGCGCCGCCATTGGTGGTTACATTAATGATTCTTTAGGGCGTAAGGCTGCCACTATTGTGGCAGATATTTGTTTCGCAGTAGGATCACTCTTGATCACCGTCGCACCAAATCCCACTCTTATCATAGTTGGCCGGTTTTTTGTTGGCCTAGGTGTAGGTTTCGCCTCTATTACTGCTCCTATGTATATTGCAGAAGTATCACCGTCTGAAATAAGAGGTGGATTAGTTAGTGTCAATTGTCTTATGATCACAACTGGCCAATTTCTTTCCTTTGTCATCAATTATGGTTTGACTAGAGTAAGCATACCCAACTCTTTAGCTAACAATACCAATAGTAATAATTTTGTCTTCATCCATCTTGATTTTCTAAGAGCAAAATTATGTGTGCAGGTTCCTGGAACATGGCGTTGGATGCTTGGAATTGCAGGTACACCAGCTGTTATTCAGTTGGTTCTTATGGTCTTTCTTCCTGAGTCCCCCAGATGGCTATATTTGAAGGTAAATGATGATATAAGATCAATGATCATTTATGTGAAGTTCTCTTTATGCAAAAAATATAGGTAATAACTATTAGATAATTTGATATGTTGAACTAAAGTTAATGTTGGAAACCAATTTTTTTTAAACTAACATCAGCCAATTTTGTTATTTTGTTTATCTTAAATTCTAGATCCTAAAACTTAAATTATAAATATAAAATCTAAAGTTGACTAATGTTAGCTAACTAAAAATTAGTTTCCTGTACTTTTTTTCTTAAATAAATTATCATCAAATGATTATCAACTATTATTTTCATATGAAGACAACTTTATGTCATTAGTCACCTATAAAATTTGGGTAAAATAAATCCTTATATTGATTTTTTTTGTACAATAATTAAAAGCTTAGTTACTTTTAACTTGCAGAATAGGAAGGAGGAGGCCACCAATGTTCTTTCTAGGATATACCCATCTCCTCGATTGGAGGACGAAATAGATATTCTTGAAGCTCACATGGAGCAAGAACAAAAGGATAAGGTCAAAGTTAAATACAGTGATGTATTTAAGTTGAAAGAAATCAGAGTTGCGTTCATATGTGGCGCTGGACTTCAAGCATTCCAACAACTTACCGGTATTAGTGTTATAATGTACTATAGCCCAACAATCATTCAATTGGCTGGCTTCAAATCAAACGAATCGGCTTTGTTCTTATCCCTCATTGTTTCTGCAATTAATGCCGGTGGCACAATTATTGGAATTTACCTTATTGACATTGTAGGGCGAAAGAAGCTTACACTTAGTAGCTTAATAGGTGTGGTTGGATCGTTAATCCTACTCTCTGCTTCATGTTATGTTAGAGGACATGGCAACCCGAGTTTAGTTTATGGATGGCTTGCTGTTGCGGGTTTGGCTTTGTATATTATATTCTTTGCACCTGGAATGGGTCCTGTTCCTTGGGCTGTGAACACAGAGATATACCCTGAAGAGTTTAGAGGAATATGTGGTGGCATGTCTGCAACAATTAATTGGGTTGGTAGTGTCATCATGTCTATTAGCTTCCTTTCTTTTGTGGATGCTATTGGGCTTGGTGAGAGTTTTATGCTTCTTTTGGCTGTTGCTTGTGTTGCAATAGTTTTTGTGATTTTCTATATGCCAGAGACAAAAGGATTGACTTTTGAAGAAGTTTCAAATATTTGGAAGGAGAAAGCCTATGGAAAAGATAAAAACATAGAGAGCATGGTTGAGCAAGCAAGTACATGATCAGCAACTTTTTCCAATACGTTTAAGACTTGTGAAAGCACGAAAAGTCATAAAGTTACGGTTTGAACATGAAATGAAGAAGAACAAAAAATAAAAGGAGAAGAAATGAAAGATGCAATATATATGTGCATGCGCATGTGTCTGTGTCCTTACTGGTAGCTTTGGCCAAAGAGTTCAAAACACCATCCCTATGATTGGCTATATAGTTGATCAGGATCATGTCTTCTTCCATGGTCCATGGCCCTTTTCTCACTTCCAAATCTTGAGACATGTTGAGAGAGTGAGAGAGATTTCGGAGGGGGTGTTAAGGGAGAAGACTCTAGTGACGTGTGTGACAAGCAATGTAGAGTTAGTTTGCATTACAGAGTTAGTTAGATGAAGTGAGAATCTGTTATAGGATCAGTTGAGTGTTAGTTATTGATGTGTTTCTCTATCTTTCACTCTTAGTGTGTAAATAAGTGAGGAAGCTTCATATGTAAATTAATACATTCTTCCAACATCAATTCAATTTAATATTTAGTTCATTCTCTTAGCTTTCTTTCTAGTTTTCATACTCTCAACTTGGCAACACAGTGTTCATCAACTTGCTTAATGTGCTTCTAGATCCTAGTCCTCAAGTAGTTCTTGATCTTGTTTCTAGTTCCTCCCAGTATATACTTGGCTATTTTCGACCATGTACAGTCATTATGATTTGATTAATTTATTATGGACAAAAAATGTCATTTTATTACATTAGAATGAACTCAAATCTTATCCAAAAATATTTGATTGATAAATTTTACAAAGATATAAAATAAATAGTTTAATTTTGATGTACTGATATTATATAACATTTAATTTTATATAGTCATAAAATCAAATATGTTAATTTGGATAACTATTCACACCCTCAATGTAAAAAGTAAGTATTTTTACTAACGTCGTATTATGTTACTGTACACATATGTAAAACTACTTTATTAAGAACGAAGGCTACGATAGTTATACAATGTTAACAATATTTAAAAAATGGTGTTAAAATTAAAATAATATTTTTAATATTAATAAATATTTTTAATTTGAAAAAAATATTATATTGCAAAAATATAAAAATGTGTTACTTTAAATACTATATATTTATATATATCAACCTTGCTATATATAAAAAATGAAAAATTATATTTTTATAAATTATCTTCCATATTTTTGTAATCAATCTCTAAATTAAAAATATTAAGTTTATATATTTATGATACTAAAATTGTTTAACACCACTGATATATATATATATATATATATATATATATATGATGTCATATTGTACAAGGATAGTTGAAAATCAATGTTAGAATAAATAAATAAATGATCTCTTCTACTATGACTAATTTTTTAATTACATGACACAAATATAAAAGATGAGATCCACCTCTTCATCTCTCACTTTTTAGACAAATCAGATACAATTATACAAATTCTTTAATAACCAAATAAAATTTCTACATAAATATGTGTCAAGAGAGTGTCTACTACTAGAGTGTGGGGTTGAGAGAAAACTAGTTAGTTAAAATATGTGCAATGATTTCTTGAAAAAGAAGGTATGAATTGAATTTAAAATGTACTAATTTAATCCTACTCTCTGCTTCATGTCATGTTAGAGGACATGGCAACCCGAGTTTAGTTTATGGATGGCTTGCTGTTGCGTGTTTGGCTTTGTATATTATATTCTTTGCACCTGGAATTGGTCTTGTTCCTTGGGCTGTAAACGCTGAGATGTACCTTGAAGAGTTTAGAGGAATATGTGGTGGCATGTCTGCAACAATTGTCATCATGTCTATTTACTTCCTTTCTTTTGTGGATGCGATTGGGCTTGGTGAGTTTTATGATTCTTTTGGCTGTTGCTTGTGTTGCAATAGTTTTTTGTGATTTTCTGCATGCCAAAGACAAAAGGGTTGACTTTTGAAGAAGTTTCAAATATTTGGAAGGAGAAAGCTTATGAAAAAAATAATAACATAGAGAGAATAGTTGAGCAAGCAAGTACATGATCAACAACTTTTTCCAATACGCCTAAAACTTGTGAAAGCACGAAAAGTCATAAAGCTAAGGTTTGAACATGAAATGAAGAAGAATAAAAAATAAAAGGAGAAGAAATGAAAAATGCAATATATATATGTACGTGCACATGTGTCAGCGTGCTTACTGGCAGCTTTGGCCAAAGAAAAGGGGGAAACGTTAATGGAGAAGACAGTGATGAGTGGTGACATGTGTGATATGCAATAGAGTTAGTTAACATTACAGAGTTAGTTAGATGAAGTGAGAATCTGTTATAGGATCAATTGAGTGTTAGCTATTGATGTGTTATCCTTCATTCTTAGTGTGTAGATAAGTGAGGTAGCTTCAAGTGTAAACTAATTCATTTCACTATCAATTCAATTTCATATTCTAAGTTCATTCTATTAACTTTCTCTTTGGTTTTAATCTCTTTCAATACCTTTACATGATATCAGAGTTGGTCATGATCAATCATGGCCTTAACTCTCATCATCATCATTATCGTTGCTAAGAACACCTTGGTTCCTTTACTGATAAGCAATAGTATTTTTTAACAATAAAACAAAAGGTTATGCCACAATGATGAAATTGAATATTTTCAGCACATGAAGAATGTATGTAAATAGACTTGTATTTAGACGTGTGTTATCAGGGACGGATTGAGGTTCAAAGGAGGAGGACACTTGCCCTCACTAAGTTTTGAAAAAAAAAAGTAATAGTTTTATACAAATATATATTATTGTCCCCAGTATAATTATATTTTTACCTCCATAAAAATTATAAAATTTTATTTTGAGATTTATAATAAATTTTTTTATTAATTTAACATGTAACAATATTTATTTTGTTAAATTTGATTTAATATCAAAATTAAAATTAATTAAATAAATTAACTCAATAAAAATTAATGAATAGTGATAATATAAGTTTTGAAATTAATAAATTAATTAATTATCAAACTAAATATTAGTTTTCTAAATATAAGTAAAACTACTAGTATTTTTTGTCTTAAAAAATTAGTTGAGATAAAAAAATAATATCTATTTTTAATTAATAATTTTATTTTAAAATTATATAATATTTTTTTAATCTTAACTCTGAAATAAGTTTGCTTGTAACAACTATTTTGGGTGAAACAGTGTTTTATGTCATAAATATTGTAACAAATAAATTTTTTAATTGAATGGGTGGTAATTAATATTTTAAAATTGTAATGAATAGTAGAACAATTGTTTACAAATATGAAAGTTAATTTTGATATATTAAAATATGTATATTTTTTACATAGTCATTTCATCACATTTATTCTTTTAGATAAATATTTATATGATGAATGTAAAAGTTATTTTTTTTACATTATAATACATAATTGAATGGATTCATAAAATCTTTAATTTGACAATATATTAAAATTAAATTAAAAAATATATAAAAATATTTAATTATTTTAAAAAGAAAGAGAGAAAATTTATTGTAAATTAAGTTTTTATTATTTTATAGCAACATATCTGAAGGTTGTAGAAGACTTAGAGAAGGGGGGTTGAATCTATGCCTTTCTTTTTGTTACTGAAATAACCTCTTTTTAAATGAACTTGCAATTCTGATTCTGTTTGAACTCAGCAGCAGAAATTTATGAGACAATTTCGTTTTGTCTCATGAATATCAGAAAACAGAACAGAGCAGAGAAGAGAAAAGCTAACACCACCATGTATCCTGGTTTGGTTGCCTTGTACTATGCAACCTACATCCAGTCTCCACGACAACAGTGGTGGAATTTTCACTATAGTTAAAGTATTACATACACCAATTTCACAGGATTGACACAATCCTTTCACACTCAAGTCTAACCTAACTTGACATTGGCTATGCTAATACCCAGGGGCGGAGCTAGACTAACTATTTAAGGGGGGCGGTGTTTAATAATTTACTAAAAATATTTTATATTACTATTTCTATTGATAAAATAAAAATAAATAAATATATAATCTCAATCAAAGTAAGACAATAATATATAAAAGTTACCACTTACAGTTTTATATCATGAAAATGCTATTCGACGTTTTTTTCTATTTTCAAAATCATCTATAATTGAATTTGTGTCGAAAATAGCTGCTAATTCTTTTTCTATATAGATGACCAAATTGTCTGCAAGAAATTCATCAGCCATTTTGCTTTTGAGTCTTGTCTTAACAATTTTCATTGCTAAAAAAGCTTTTTCTATTGTTGTGGTAGACACTGGTAGAGTCAAAACAAGACGTATTAATCTATCAACCATGTGATAAGTTCTTAATTTTTCTGTTTCTTGCAACTTCTTGCATAATTCAAAAAGTGTACCAATGCCTTTCAAATGATTTGGTATATCATGCTGATAATGTTGCAACTGAGATTTCAAAATATTAAACTCATTAGAAGGAAAGTCAAGGGGATAAAACTTCTCTGCTAACTTGCTAATTTATTCAATATTAAATTATTTGAAATTGTCTTTAGGATCCAAAGCACAACTCAAAGTCAAAAGCTTTATTGTTTGCTCATTAAAGCTACTATTCAACTCTTGTATTGGAGTAGTAATAGTAGAAGCATCTTCATTCTCTTGATCTTTTCTTTTAAAAAATGTATCAATGGTCTTGAACTTACTCATAATTCAAGTGGCCAAATAAGTTCCTATAATTAAAAATATATTTAGCAAAAAGTGTAAATTACAATCTAGATCTTTATATAATATATAATTTATATTTTAATTCAAAATAAGATATTAAAATTCAGAACAATAATACTAATATTGTTGTATAAATAATATAACTTTGTAATTAAATAGTTAACTAATAAAAAAACTAAATATATAAACTAACATATAATAACAAAAACTTAATTAACAAATAATAATAAATTAAGTAAATAACTAAATATATAAAAAAATATAAAAAAATTAGATAAGACTAACAGAAAAATAATAATAGAAAAGTCAATAGTTCAATAATTTTCTTAAAATAAAAAAGAATAAAAATAGAACCTTTTTTGAGAAACAGGGGTGAAAAATCACTTGTTGAATTACTATCTTTTTTCTTAATCTGCAAAAAAAAAAAACAAGAGTCAAAGAGGTAAAAGATAAGAAGATTAAAGAGATAAAGAAAAAGAAGAATAAGAAAAGTAAAAAATTGTTACCTACAAAGTGAAAGTGAAAAGTGTAGGAACAAAAAGAGGGATTGGAAAAATATGCGAACAAAGAGGAAGGGGGCTGGGTGGCTGGCAAATAAAAAAAAGGGTGGGAATTGGGAATTGGGAAATGGACTATTAGGAAGGGGGCTGGGCTGCTAGCAAATAAAAAAAAGGTGGGAATTGGGAAATGGGCTATTGGGCTATTTTTTTTTTGTATGAATTAAGGGGGGCTTGGAAAGTAATACAAAAAAAAAGGGAGGGGGTTGGGAAATAAAAACAGGAGGGGGCTAGACTTTTTTTTTAATGAAAATTAAAATTTAGGGGGGGGGGGCATTGCCCCCCTTTAATAGTATGTACCTCCGCCCCTGGTAGGCAAGTTGAGTTGAATTGGTGCTTACCTGGTCTAGATCTAGCTAACAGAGTTTAGCTCATGATGGTTGGAGGTAACTAAAAATCTTCTAACGCGATCGAATGCAGATGTGAAGACCCAATTCTTCACAATTTCTTCTCTAGTCCGTGTGAAAGGAGAGAAATAGCTAGATTTTTTAGCACTCTAGCATTTAAGAGAGCTACATCAAGAATTGATAAGGATGTCTTGCCGTTTTCCATCATGAGTTTTTTGCATCTAATGTTGCTTTTCTCTTTTTGTTATCTCTATTTCTTTCATCTATTGATAAGTCTCTTGGGAGTCCCTCAATTTTTTTTTCAATCTGTCTAATGTGAACATATGTTTCTAAATTTTTTTAAAATAAATATTTTTATTAGGAATATACATTAATTTGAGGGTATTTACAGATTTTCATCAAGTGCCTTATCTCCTTTACAGTGTAAACGAGATAAGGCACGAACACATGGCAATGTATCACGTTTACAAACGTGATATGATATGAACCTTATCTCATTTACACTGTAAATGAGATAAGTCCAGAGAGCGACTATAAATGGAAGTCGTTCACAGTGTTTCAGACTCCATATTTCTCTCACATTTCTCTCATTTCTCTCTTTCTTGCACTGTTTTCTTGATATTTATTAGTTCCTCGGACATTATGGCATGCACGGATGCACGGGACCTTGACATCAACTGCCTCAACGCTAGTTAGCACATTGCGGGAGCCATCGACTTTGAGGTTAGTGTTATCTTTATTGTTTAAATTAATAAGTCTATGCGATTTTATTTCGAGAACTTTTATAGAGTTAGTGTTTTAACAAATGAGTAGGCTGGATGATATTGAGGTAACACAATTTAGGTTATTTGGCAAGTTAGTAACATGAGTTAGGTGTATAATTTACTCATAGTCAAAGTTAGATAAGTAATTACTTTGATTTGATTAGTTATTTAAATTTTTTCACATACCGTGTTAGGGAGACAACTATGCAACGCTTGGAGCAATCGCGGCACCTCATTGTACAACTCCTCCCAATCACCATATATCTAGGCAATTGCCTTTTGTTTTGCCATCCAAACCTTCTAGTATGACGGCTTGAAGTGATAGCTTTATCTCACTGTTCTCTGTAGAACAGGAATGGTCACTGATGGATTGGACTGTATGAGTGGCAGGATGATTTTGCATATGAGATTGCCATCCAACTGTCGGTGATCTTGTGACATGGTGGGGCCAGACACGTGTGTGGTCCACCGAATTCACACACCTTCCTAACCATTTTAAATACAGTCGAATTAAAATCTAAACAAAATAAGAACGATGAAGAAGACAATGAATTAAAATATAATAACACTCACCAATATATGAAATTCTGTCGGAGGGCGACACGGAGACTCCAAGGACAACCATCTGTAAATTGCCGGCAATGTATGTGATACTTGAATTGATCCGACTCGACTATTCGATACTCGGCACTTCTCTGGATGCTGTAATTCATCACGCCTTGCAGCACTGCCTCTTTGCTTCTGAATCTATGACCAACCTGAAACTCCACACCACCATCGGTGTTGTAATCGTCGGCCCCCATATTCTAAAACGAAGTTTCCTCGTGCATTGCATCCAAATCTAATGCATGGTAGTAGCTGGGTACAGATGATAACTCTGGAATTGGACGCGGAATAGGCAAAAGGTATTGAACTGATCCATCAACAGGAGTCTCAGGTATGAACTCATTATCGTCGTCGTCGTTAGAGGAACCACTTTCGTGGCTATCGGCAATGTACTCTTCGTCGGATTCTCCATCCTCAACATCCATGTCCTGCACTGGACTAGCACAGTGCAACGGTCGTGGTGTGAGCGGAGGGTCATCCGGTACAAAATTCGAGCCGCCAGCACCACCACCACCACCATCACGAACTTACGCAGAAAGCTCCATCACTTGTTCAACTATAAGTCTGCCGTGCACGTCAAACAAGGCGCACATGCTTGCTCATTGCCATCGAGCCAGAATAGACGAAACCAAAATACACCATTCCCCATCGGTGCTAGCATCATATACCCAACTCTACCAACCTCTTTTCTCTTACCACCGCCGACGTGCGTTAATATCATACTCTTTAACTCGAACAACGAATTTGCTCTTCGAGTTCAGAACAATGCAGGATTCTCATACTCAAATATAACCCTGCTGTCATTGTTTCTCATCTGACAGTTGGGATACACCATCACAACAAAGAAACCACTGTCACTAGATATTTTTGCTAAATTTTTCGAAGAAAAATAGTAGAAAAAGAAGAATTGAGATATTTTTTAGGAATACCAGCGGTTTCCTAATCCTTTTATAAGGAGTTATTTTTGTCCTATTCTATCTTGTTTACTGTATAAACATTTTTTACTCGCACGTATCTCGTTTACACTATAAAAGAGATAAGTTTTGTCATATCTCATTTACATGACTAAACAACTATTTCTCACGTATCGCGTTTGTAAACGTGATACATTGTCACATGTTCATGTTTTATCTCATTTACAAATAGTTAAACTTATCTCGTCTACAGTATAAACGAGATAAGACACTTTATGAAAATTGGTAAATATCCTCAAATTAACGTATATTCGTAATTTAAATATTTATTTTATTTATTTAAAAAATCCTATGTTTCTACTTTATTCAATTAATAAAGTATTAATATCTTTTAAAAAAAAGAATACATTTATGCTATATCTATTTATAATAAATTAATAATTAATAAAACTATTTTAATTGAGCTTTAGACGCACTTTTTATTTATTATAGACTATTGACCAATATGTATTTCTGAGTTAATACTATTTTTTTTTCTTTTTTACGTTAAAAATATTAGCCATATTCATTTGCGTTCTGTATATATTTGGTTCAGTGCTCCTCAGTTAGCTTTTCTTTATCTTAGTTTAGCGTGTTTTTCCTATTTATAAATAATCTTTTTATGTTGATATTCTTGTTCAACATAATTTATATATCATTTTAGAGTTTGAATATACACCTCTATTTCAAAATATATTTTTTTTATACTCAACGGAACTTACACTCCTATTTTAAAATATTTGTCACCTTAGAGTAGTTTTGTAAACCCTGAGAAAATAATAAATAGTTAGCGAATAAATTAATTATTAACCAAAGTGATTAGAAAATTGTAACACCCTAACTACCAAAGCTTACGCTTCTGGCTGCGCAACTCTGATAGCTCGGATATTACGACGACTTTTATATTATTTAATACTAAAATATGAGCCTGTTTAAAACTTAAACCGTGAAACCGCTCCCAAAAATACTTTCGTTCGATGACGTACATTCACAGAATATCATACAACTTACAAAAGTTCATAAAGAGTACATCCATATACACACACACACACACACACACACACACACACACACACACACACACACACACACACACACACACACACACACAGATATATATATATATATATATATATATATATATATATATATATATATATATATATATATAATATTACAAGCATTAGACAATATAATTCCTATCCCTCTTACAGAATATCTCAAGATAAAGGCGAGGGTACAAATAATAGTCTAAAGCAATATAGAGCATTTCAACAATAACTAAATAAACTCTTCGTGACTTCTGCGCCCATATCCTGAAAGGGGAAAAATGTAGGGGGGTGAGAACATCATCCTCGAAAGGGTTCTCAGTAGAGGGTTTTTGGGAATTACTGTAATAGGATACGTGAAGATAATCGCACCAGTGATTCATAACCATCTCATGCCTCTTTTCAAAAACAACGGTTTACAATGAAAGTAAAGTCGGAAATATTTTCGGAAGGAAGAACCGTTCAATTCTCAAAAACTCAAAAGCCTTTCAAAACGGTTTATCTATGCGGAACCAAAATAGCCTTTCATAATTTTATTCCAAACCAGAAACACAAAACCGAAATCAACCATCAGTTAATCTCTTTCCAACCACGGCCCTAGGCCCAAACAATCCAACCAACAACCAATCACCACAATCCAACAGAGTCCCAGATGCAAACACAGATAGGAAGTTCAAGCACAAACAAACAGTTATTACAAGTAGAACAGTTAGCAATTAATCACATAGGCAAACCAAGTATAATATGCGCACCCAACCAATGTCACACAAATGCATATGATGCATGCCTGTCCCTAGTGGCTGATGATATCATCTGTCGGTTATAGAGCCAACCCGACAAGTCCTGGTAGCTAACCATTGGACTGTCCCTCTGTCGCGCATCCCCAACTCGAGTTATACTCATCATAAACTTGATCATAATCATGATCCATATCCATCACCCTTACTGGTGAATATTTACGGGGGCGAGCTCATCCGGGCTTTCACAGTGCCCGGCCACACTTACGACATAGGGTCAACAGAGTATCAAGTCTCAACCTGGAGCACGTGGTGGCTAGCCACTGCTACTACCCAGGGAAACTCGTATCTCAGATAGTGGAAGTGCAAAAATCACAATTATCAATATCTCAGCATATATGCATTCATTCTCAGCCATGGATCAACATCCATCTCCGCCATCCGGCTCACGGTTCAATCCAGAACCAGCCAATATTCATATCATACACAGCCATTCCGGCTCACGGTTCAATCCAGAACCAATCAACATGTATAAACATACACAGCCATTTCGGGCTCTCAACAAAAAAGCACTTCCACATTCAAAATCATCAAATTCATGAAATCGGCATTTAAGCCATAAATCATTTTCTCAATTCATTTCACTTTGAAATCAAGTTTCAACTCTTTTCAGCCTTGGCTTTAATGATCTCATTTCTCAAATCATCTCAGGCTCATAAGCCACTTTTACTCAAGGTAAATTCCCCTTTTAAAATAATGCCACTCTCGGCATTTTCTTTCCAAAACTTCCATCATCATGGCAAGTTAAAAGCCTCTTTGAGATATTCAAAAATCACCCATCCAACAATGGGACTTTATAACAAAAGTTTCTTGGCAGAGTCTCAAGTCTTTAGGGGAGAATAACATAACTCATTTCGCCAAATTCATTTAAAATCATTAAAACATTGGCTTTCTGATTTGAGTAATAAAATAGGATCTAAGCCAAACCGAGTCACGTAATCATTTACTTCTTTCAAAGCCGTTTCCTTTTCCTAGGTAAAACCAGCTTCAACCCCCATGATAAATTTTAAAGCATTTCGACTGTTCAAAATTGTTTTAGTCTTGCAAAGGTTCAGAATTCAAGGAGCACTTAAAACCTTTCTCAAACATTTCAAAATGAAACTTGTCAATAGACATTCAGGTTCTTTCAAAGCCATTGAAAACTCCTCTAATTGAAACCCTCAAGTCAAATTCAAAGGAATTGCACTTGTCACATTTAAAACAGCTTTAAAACATAAGTTTCATCTAAATAGCTTTCTCCTGAAAGATATACAATGCCTTTCTTAAGAAGCAAGGCTAAATCACAATTTCCTCTTTAGTAATCCATTTCAAAAGTATGAATCATCCTTTTCTTGATAATTCAAATAAAATAGTAGAAATCTTTAACTCGTCATTTTTCCAGACAACATTTCAATAAAGACTCGGATTTTATAGAAATTTCGGCAGCACCTCCCCTAAAACTTGGACTTTGCCACCCGGTTCGGGTCCCAACTAAACCGTTCCACAATCCTTTTCAACAGCCCAAAAATCCAAAATCAGTTCAAGGCAAGCCAAATCCAACAACCATCTCAATTCCATATTCCAAGAAAACCGTTTCAAAAACTAAATCATTATCAGCCGAATAAACTCATTTCTAAAGTTTCAAAGAAACGGTTCAGCAATAGTCATTTATTCAAACCAGATCATTAAAGCAAGCCAGGCTGAATTCAAGAGTGTATTCTATTTTTTTTTCACATTCTCAAGAAAATCCATTCAACTCAAATCAATTTCCAACGGATTCAACTCGATCTCAAAGCTTTAAAAGAATCAATTTCAAAAGCATTTCGTTTCACAAAGCCACACAACAGTCGAGTTAAACCAACACCCATAATCATACAAAACAACCAAACAATACATAGGACTGATACAATCACCAAATACACATCCTCACATCAGTACCCATATGTAATAATTCCAATATACAAAATATAGTTTTCGGAAAGCGCCCCTACCTCAAAACGCAATTCCATAATCCAAACGTCTCATAGAGTCCTTTCCGGCTCAACCCGAACTGACGGCAACCAAAACCTCAGCTCCCAGCCACTTTCGCAATACCCAAAGCAACACTATTCGCAACATACAACAATCGAAACTCAATCTTATAGCAATTAATGCCACAAACCTCAGCGTGAGATAACGGAACAGTAACAAAAGGGCTTTCAAATTAAAACGCTTACCGAACCGAAGGAGGAACGGCTGAACCGAAACAGCGGCGATCTCTGAACCGGTTCGGCGACTGCCCGATAGCCACCTCAAGCGGCAGCGGTGACCTGAACAGTATGCAGAGACAATGAGATTCCCGGAAACTCAACAGAAAGGAGAGCCAACTTGAAACCCTTACCAACAGAATTTTTCCGGCGACGGCAAAAGCAGCCAGAAGCTCCGGCAGTGCTCCCGGAAGTCACAGAACCACTCCCGACGGTCAGAATCACAGAGACGCAGCTCCCTTCTCCGGCAACGACGCTTGCGGCGGCCGAGACCCCTTTCTGACGGCGGCAGTTCTGACGGAGGTGGCGCCGGCGACGCGAGCACGGCTGGGCATGGTGGCTGAACCCCAGCTCAGCCTCTGATCTCTCCGTCTCTCATGCTCGGTGTGACTGGACGGCCCTCCTCTCAACAGCACGGCGGCAGCAAACCCTAGCAGTGGCAACGGCGGCTCAGCAGGGACGGGTTCCTTTGGCAGCAGCAGCGGCGCGACCTCCTCTCCCCTGCGTCGTTCCCTTCTCCACGGTGGAACCCATCAGGGACGGCAGCAGCACCAGCCGCGACAACCCTTGGCGGCGACAATGGCGAGGTGGCTGAGCTTGTGAACGACGGCAGTGCAGAGGCGGTTTCTTCCCCTCCCGTGCGCACCAGTTCCTCCCGTCAGCCTCTTCGTGATCGCAAGGATGGCGGCGGCGCGGCGAGGGCGACAGCGGCGCTGTGTGCTTCAGCGACAGCGACACGTTGGTCACGGCTCCTCTAGCGGCGGTGGTGAGTGGGTAAGCGCCAGACGACAGCGACGGCTGGCCGGTGGTCACAGCGCAGCTTTTCCCTATGCGTTTCCCCGTTTCCTCCTAGCCCTTTTTCTTTCTTCGTTCCATTTCTTTTGCAGCTATTGTTGCTGTGTTGCGGCTGGGTTTGGGGGGATTGAGTGAGGTTGAGAGAGAACCGGGTCGGGTAATGGGTTACCGGGTTAGGGTTTTCCTTATTTGAAAATTAGGGTTAAGGGCATTATGGTAAATTCACATAAAATTAGGAATAATATGGTAATTGAAATCCAATGTAATTCCAACACTTATTGTATATGGAAAAACACTATTTGCTCATCTACTTTTACAAATTATTTTCAACAAAATGCCCGAATCTAAAGATTAGAAATAATATAATTAATTTCTCTATTTTCCAAAATAGCAGTACTAATATTCAAAATATTAATTACTTAGTCCAAAACATATAAAATCCTTATTATTTCACAACTGCTAAATTTATAATTTAAATATAGAAAATAATCCAACAATTATAAAATTGGATAATAATCATAAATTATCTCAAGTTCAATAAATCAAAACTTGCCTTAATTATCTTTAATAAAATGATTTCTGAAATTAAGGTTGTAAATAACTTTATGATTTGAAACTTGATCATAAAAAGATTTTTCAAAGGTTCTGGGTCTTACATTCTACCCACCTTATAAAAATTTTCGCCCTCGAAAATTGATACAGAATGAAAGTAATTCCATAATAGTTCACCCTTGAACACATTTAAAGAAGAAGCAAAAATATCTCAAAATATAATCATATATATGATTTTCAAATACTTTGATTATCATAAGCATAAGGATGCAAAGGTAGGAGTGTAACTGCCAGGCAAACGTTACAAGATAGGCTCAATGCAAAAGCTGACATGGGTCAATCATGTGATAGTAAGGCAAGGCATCAAGGCTATCAAACAGGATGGGGTTAAAACAACGTGCTCAACATCTGCACACTAATCTCACACCAACCTCAAAGCTTTAACTTTCCAACTCCATCAAGCACTTTACAAACCCCAAATTTGATCACAAGCCTGACAACCACAAACCCGTTCGCAAGGAACAAAATGCTCACAACTCATAACGTTGCACACCTACCGCTTCAACTTCCGCATACACATATAACGTCTTAAAGAACTAACGCATCGCGTTACTACGTCTACAAGTCGCACGTGATATCAAAATAATTCTCGAGTCTACTCAGAAGGATACAAGATTTAGAAAGGAGAGTCAAATGTCAAGGGTAGTACTCATAGATTTGAGAGAATGTATCCAATTCCAGATAAACAAGGATGTTCAAGCAATGAATTTTGCTAGACACAATTCAATTGACAACTTCAAAGATAACCCTTAGATCAAAGAAGTTCAATAGGATCAATAAGAAGAAAACCAGCGCATCAGTTTGAAACAAACTCAAGCTGAGTCGAGGAAACATGAGGTTTACAGAAGAGAATATTTCAAACCCAAGACAAAGCTCACAGAACTCGAGAGCATGATTAAAAATACTTTCGAATACATTGTTCATGAAAGAGTCGAAAACTTGCAAAAAAACCACTTTGCAGTCTAGAAGAAAAGTTGAGCAACAAACATTCTTCAAGAGAGTAGCAAAAGCATAAACGTGGCTTTACTTCAATACAATTTCATGTTGAAGTAGATCATGTAGAGTTTTAAAAACAAAATGCACACAAATTTGACTAAGAGCTAAAATATTTCCTCAAATATTTTAGAAAAATAGTTAGGTGCATAACTTAACCAAAAGTAATTCATAAAACTCGGAAGAAATCAAATGCTTGTTCAAAAATTTCCAAAGTTCACATTCAAACAAGCGTGTATAACATTCGTAGCAAGGATGAAAGGGAAAATTAAACTCCTTTTAGAAAAGAAACTCCAAGGTAAAAATTTGCACACAATCTGGTAAGGAAATAAGTGGTGTGTTACAAACAAACCGGTTTCCACTAAACAAGGAAGCTTTTCCAAAACCTCATTTAAAAATGGCGCATGCCAACTTTAAATTAATTTCGTCAAAATTGGGCAATGGTTTCAATCTCAATCAAGCAACAGAAAATAAATTCTGTTTAATATTTCTTCAAAGAGAATTCAAAATTCTTTTAAAAGGTTCAAAACAAGACTCCAAAAGTGTTCTTGAAATCACCATCTCAGAAGAACATTCAAGAAGTTTAAGATGCACTAAAAAGGAGTCAAGCCTTGCAAGAAAGGATCTTAAACCAAGGTAGCCCAAACAAGATTCACTAGGCATGAGTCATCAAACAAGCTTTCAATTGATCCAAAAGAATACAAAAGTCATAGGAAAAGACAACTCAATCATTTGTAATTTCTCAATGATAAATCTTTGACTAAAAACTCTTGTAGAAATAATGGGAGAATAAATAATGCACTAAATTGAAACGAATCAAACTGACTCACATAAGGATGAGATCCACAAGAGAGGACAAACCAAGATCAATGGTAATGTTTTCAAGATGTAAAAGATTAGTTAAAGACAGAGTCACGTATGACATTCATAGAGGTGAAAAGCTTAAGAGAGAACTTAGTCCGTTCATAAGAAGAAAGCTATGAGTCCAACATTTTCAAAAGAACAACAATGGCATAAACCATGTAGTATGCTAAATCAAACTCAAATCAAAATGAATTAAGTAAAGTTTATCAAACGAAACTCAACCGGGATAAAAGCGAGAAATCCCCTTTCTTTCCAGAATTTCGAAAAACACCCCAAATACATAATCAAACGAAGATGTACATTGGAACTATAGTAAAATTACTAGAAAGTCAATTTACTTTTAAAGTAAGTGCAATTCCGTGAACCGGTAAAAACACAGGCAAGGTATTAAAATAGAGAGTTGCTAAACTGTATAAATAATTCCAAAGTCTCATTTATAGAAAAGTATATATCTAATCAACAGCAATTTATAAAATCTCAAAATTGGCTGTGATCACTGTCCAGTAAGAGAAAAACTGAATCAACAATTTCTCAAAGAATGGAATCAGAACCCGGAGTTAAAAGTCACAGCACATTAAGACAAGTTCAAGGCTATATCAAAGAATACTTGAATCAAGAACTCAAACAGAGAAAGATAGATACAGCAAGGATTTCAAACAAACATATGCAATTAGGATCAAACAAGAATGCATATGAATAGAGGAATAGAGTTGAAGTATCAAACTACTTTTCAAGAGGACTAGCAAACAAGAACTTCATGTTAGGATATAAAAGAACAGGTCAACTCGAACAGAATTCAAGACACACAACTGAATAGCCTCGAGAAATAGTTTCTAACGTTCCCAAAACCCGCGATTCGCTTTACTCAAAACTCGTATATCATCTATGACAACCCATTAGTGCTTTCATATACATAATTCACTAGTATTAAGCCGGCCAAACTTAATACCAAGAATTATGCAATGCAAGACTAACAGCGTTAATCAATAGATCGTCATGTGCATAAAGCTCTAATTCTCGTCGTTTGACAAGACCTATTCCATGACAAACGCTTAGAGCATGCAACTGAAGCATAGTCAGTCCATCCCTCAGGCTCTACAGGAAGAACTGCTCTGATACCATAATGTAACACCCTAACTACCAAAGCTTACGCTTCCGGCTGCGCAACTCTGATAGCTCGGATATTACTACGACTTTTATACTATTTAATACTAAAATATGAGCCTGTTTAAAACTTAAACCGTGAAACCGCTCCCAAAAATACTTTCGTTCGATGACGTACATTCACAGAATATCATACAACTTACAAAAGTTCATAAAGAGTACATCCATATATATACACATATATATATAAATAATATTACAAGCATTAGACAATACAATTCCTATCCCTCTTACAGAATATCTCAAGATAAAGGCGAGGGTACAAATAATAGTCTAAAGCAATATAGAGCATTTCAACAATAACTAAATAAACTCTTCGTGACTTCTGCGCCCATATCCTGAAAGGGGAAAAATGTAGGGGGGTGAGAACATCATCCTCGAAAGGGTTCTCAGTAGAGGGTTTTTGGGAATTACTGTAATAGGATACGTGAAGATAATCGCACCAGTGATTCATAACCGTCTCATGCCTCTTTTTAAAAACAACGGTTTACAATGAAAGTAAAGTCGGAAATCTTTTCGGAAGGAAGAACCGTTCAATTCTCAAAAACTCAAAAGCCTTTCAAAACGGTTTATCTATGCGGAACCAAAATAGCCTTTCATAATTTTATTCCAAACCAGAAACACAAAACCGAAATCAACCATCAGTTAATCTCTTTCCAACCACGGCCCTAGGCCCAAACAATCCAACCAACAACCAATCACCACAATCCAACAGAGTCCCAGATGCAAACACAGATAGGAAGTTCAAGCACAAACAAACAGTTATTACAAGTAGAACAGTTAGCAATTAATCACATAGGCAAACCAAGTATAATATGCACACCCAACCAATGTCACACAAATGCATATGATGCATGCCTGTCCCTAGTGGCTGATGATATCATCTGTCGGTTATAGAGCTAACCCGACAAGTCCTGGAAGCTAACCATTGGACTGTCCCTCTGTCGCGCATCCCCAACTCGAGTTATACTCATCATAAACTTGATCATAATCATGATCCATATCCATCACCCTTACTGGTGAATATTTACGGGGGCGAGCTCATCCGGGCTTTCACAGTGCCCGGCCACACTTACGACATAGGGTCAACAGAGTATCAAGTCTCAACCTGGAGCACGTGGTGGCTAGCCACTGCTACTACCCAGGGAAACTCGTATCTCAAATAGTGGAAGTGCAAAAATCACAATTATCAATATCTCAGCATATATGCATTCATTCTCAGCCATGGATCAACATCCATCTCCGCCATCCGGCTCACGGTTCAATCCAGAACCAGCCAATATTCATATCATACACAGCCATTCCGGCTCACGGTTCAATCCAGAACCAATCAACATGTATAAACATACACAGCCATTTCGGGCTCTCAACAAAACAGCACTTCCACATTCAAAATCATCAAATTCATGAAATCGGCATTTAAGCCATAAATCATTTTCTCAATTCATTTCACTTTGAAATCAAGTTTCAACTCTTTTCAGCCTTGGCTTTAATGATCTCATTTCTCAAATCATCTCAGGCTCATAAGCCACTTTTACTCAAGGTAAATTCCCCTTTTAAAATAATGCCACTCTCGGCATTCTCTTTCCAAAACTTCCATCATCATGGCAAGTTAAAAGCCTCTTTGAGATATTCAAAAATCACCCATCCAACAATGGGACTTTATAACAAAAGTTTCTCGGCAGAGTCCCAAGTCTTTAGGGGAGAATAACATAACTCATTTCGCCAAATTCATTTAAAATCATTAAAACATTGGCTTTCTGATTTGAGTAATAAAATAGGATCTAAGCCAAACCGAGTCACGTAATCATTTACTTCTTTCAAAGCCATTTCCTTTTCCTAGGTAAAACCAGCTTCAACCCCCATGATAAATTCTAAAGCATTTCGACTGTTCAAAATTGTTTTAGTCTTGCAAAGGTTCAGAATTCAAGGAGCACTTAAAACCTTTCTCAAACATTTCAAAATGATACTTGTCAATAGACATTCAGGTTCTTTCAAAGCCATTGAAAACTCCTCTAATTGAAACCCTCAAGTCAAATTCAAAGGCATTGCACTTGTCACATTTAAAACAGCTTTAAAACATAAGTTTCATCTAAATAGCTTTCTCCTGAAAGATATACAATGCCTTTCTTAAGAAGCAAGGCTAAATCACAATTTCCTCTTTAGTAATCCATTTCAAAAGTATGAATCATCCTTTTCTTGATAATTCAAATAAAATAGTAGAAATCTTTAACTCGTCATTTTTCCAGACAACATTTCAATAAAGACTCGAATTTTATAGAAATTTCGGCAGCACCTCCCCTAAAACTTGGACTTTGCCACCCGGTTCGGGTCCCAACTAAACCGTTCCACAATCCTTTTCAACAGCCCAAAAATCCAAAATCAGTTCAAGGCAAGCCAAATCCAACAACCATCTCAATTCCATATTCCAAGAAAACCGTTTCAAAAACCAAATCATTATCAGCCGAATAAACTCATTTCTAAAGTTTCAAAGAAACGGTTCATCAATAGTCATTTATTCAAACCAGATCATTAAAGCAAGCCAGGCTGAATTCAAGGGTGTATTCTATTTTTTTTTTTTCACATTCTCAAGAAAATCCATTCAACTCAAATCAATTTCCAACGGATTCAACTCGATCTCAAAGCTTTAAAAGAATCAATTTCAAAAGCATTTCGTTTCAGAAAGCCACACAACAGTCGAGTTAAACCAACACCCATAATCATACAAAACAACCAAACAATACATAGGACTGATACAATCACCAAATATACATCCTCACATCAGTACCCATATGTAATAATTCCAATATACAAAATATAGTTTTCGGAAAGCGCCCCTACCTCAAAACGCAATTCCATAATCCAAACGTCTCATAGAGTCCTTTCCGGCTCAACCCGAACTGACGGCAACCAAAACCTCAGCTCCCAGCCACTTTTGCAATAACTAAAGCAACACTATTCGCAACATACAACAATCGAAACTCAATCTTATAGCAATTAATGCCACAAACCTCAGCGTGAGATAACGGAACAGTAACAAAAGGGCTTTCAAATTAAAACGCTTACAGAACCGAAGGAGGAACGGCTGAACCGAAACAGCGGCGATCTCTGAACCGGTTCGGCGGCTGCCCGATAGCCACCTCAAGCGGCAGCGGTGACCTGAACAGTATGCAGAGACAATGAGATTCCTGAAAACTCAACGGAAAGGAGAGCCAACTTGAAACCCTTACCGACAGAATTTTTCCGACGACGGCAAAAGCAGCCAGAAGCTCCGGCGGTGCTCCCGGAAGTCACAGAACCACTCCCGGCGGTCAGAATCACAGAGACGCAGCTCCCTTCTCTGGCAACGACACTTGCGGCGGCCGAGACCCCTTTCTGACGGCGGCAGTTCTGACGGAGGCGGTGCCGGCGACGCGAGCACGGCTGGGCATGGTGGCTGAACCCCAGCTCAGCCTCTGATCTCTCCGTCTCTCATGCTCGGTGTGACTGGACGGCCCTCCTCTCAACAGCACGGCGGCAGCAAACCCTAGCAGTGGCAACGGCGGCTCAGCAGGGACGGGTTCCTTTGGCGGCAGCAGCGGCGCGACCTCCTCTCCCCTGCGTCGTTCCCTTCTCCACGGTGGAACCCATCAGGGACGGCAGCAGCACCAGCCGCGACAACCCTTGGCGGCGACAATGGCGAGGTGGCTGAGCTTGTGAACGACGGCAGTGCAGAGGCGGTTTCTTCCCCTCCCGTGCGCACCAGTTCCTCCCGTCAGCCTCTTCGTGATCGCAAGGATGGCGGCGGCGCGGCGAGGGCGACAGCGGCGCTGTGTGCTTCAGCGACAGCGACACGTTGGTCACGGCTCCTCCAGCGGCGGTGGTGAGTGGGTAAGCGCCAGACGACAGCGACGGCTGGCCGGTGGTCACAGCGCAGCTTTTCCCTCTGTGTTTCCCCGTTTCCTCCTAGCCCTTTTTCTTTCTTCGTTCCATTTCTTTTGCAGCTATTGTTGCTGTGTTGCGGCTGGGTTTGGGGGGATTGAGTGAGGTTGAGAGAGAACCGGGTCGGGTAATGGGTTACCGGGTTAGGGTTTTCCTTATTTGAAAATTAGGGTTAAGGGCATTATGGTAAATTCACATAAAATTAGGAATAATATGGTAATTGAAATCCAATGTAATTTCAACACTTATTGTATATGGAAAAACACTATTTGCTCATCTATTTTTACAAATTATTTTCAACAAAATGCCCGAATCTAAAGATTAGAAATAATATAATTAATTTCTCTATTTTCCAAAATAGCAGTACTAATATTCAAAATATTAATTACTTAGTCCAAAACATATAAAATCCTTATTATTTCACAACTGCTAAATTTATAATTTAAATAGAGAAAATAATCCAACAATTATAAAATTGGATAATAATCATAAATTATCTCAAGTTCAATAAATCAAAACTTGCCTTAATTATCTTTAATAAAATGATTTCTGAAATTAAGGCTGTAAATAACTATATGATTTGAAACTTGATCATAAAAAGATTTTTCAAAGGTTCTGGGTCTTACAAAAATGGGATTTGATAGTTTAATGTGATATAAAAAATTAAAACGAGAATTTCGATACTAATTTTAAAGAATTTGGCTCAAGATTGGGCCGAACGGGCCGAACCAAGCGAATCGGGCCCAAGGCCCAACTCAGGCCATTCACTTTTAATGAGCCAGCTTCCCCTTTCTCCTTCTTCATTTACGCTGCACAACAAAGGAAGAAGGGGGAAAAAGCTTTCAACCCTAACCTTCACTTCAATCCAACATATCTTCTCCATCTGAGCTCCGATCGCTGCACCGTTTACGGCCACGCGTCTACTGTGTCGAGCTCTACGATTCTATCGGACCAATTTCATAGGTAAGCTTCAATCTCACCCCAACCTCTCTATCCCTCAATTTTCAAAATTAAAGAGAATCCAAGTTGAGGAATTATTGATTTTGGTTCTCTAGGTTCAATCTAGCTTGTGGAGCTTGTTGGACTTGGCTCTCTTAGTCCGTGGGTACGGTAAGGATTATTAACCCTAGTTAATTCATTAAATTAGTGTATGAGTATTGAATTTTATATATGGGTATGTGAAATTAGGTGTGTATACATATATTGGAGTTTGATTTTGGGCATTGAAAGGCTTGGTAGAGGATTAGTGTTGATGCTTTGGTGATTTTGGGCCTTGGAGCTGTGTTTGGCTTAGTGGGTTTCCTTGGACAAACGTGAAAATCGGCCAAGGTATGATTTAGGTTTCGCGTATATAATATATAATGTCGTGTAAAAACTTAGGCTAGAGAACTATAGGGTAAGCTGGAATGATTATGTGTATTGAATGTTTAGTGATAATGATATGAAGTGAGCATGTGTGGTGTTCACTTGATTTTGTTAGTATTGGAATGATGAATGATGATGTAATGATGTTTGAAGAACTTGTGACCATGGCAATATGTATATATATAGATTGATATGTTGGTGTTTGTTGTCAACTTGTGAAGTTTAGGTTGAAGTGAGATGTTATTGAGTTGAGAAATGGTAGGATTGCAAAGATTTTTGTGATATTGTTAAGGGTAAGTTATAGTGATGATTATAGGTATGATGGATTGGGTTGGAATGAGCTTTAAAAAGAAAATGAGGTTTTGAGGTTTTTGTGAAATTTGGTTTTTGGCCGGACTTTGGTGACCCATAACTTGGCTTCTGGACCTCCAAGTGATTTCAAACTTGTTTCTTATAAAAATTGGATATGTGAAGTTTACGCCGTTTAAAGAACAGATGAAAAATGATTTAAAACAAAAAAGTTATGTGCGTCGGAAGTTTGATGTTAGAAATTAAAATTCTGCCGCCTTTGAAACTTTGTGAAATTTTTGGAATAACGCATGTTCACGCGTACGCGTGGCCCACGTATACGCGTGACATGGAATTTTTGCGTACGCATATACCCCATTCGCAGACAAACGCTACTGCCTGGTTTGCATGCGTACGTGTAATTAGGGGATGCATAGCGTCTTGGCCTAAACACGTACCGACGCGTACGCATGGCCCTGTTTTCACCAAAAACAAATTTTGTGTTTTAAAGCTCAAACTTGAACCTCCAGATTTCTATTTTCATTTCTTTAGTCTAAATATTGTTAGTAGGCCTAATCATAGAATGAAGTTAGGAAATTGTGGTAACTTGAAGGTGAAGAAAGATTTGTTTAAAAGGTAATAAGTGATTAGAGGAGATGGTATTTGATCGATAAAGATGAGAAAAATGGTATAAGAGGTAATTGAGATAGTAAAGTGACATTAATAATGATGAGATGAGACATGAATCTTAATGATGTTGAATAATTGAGAATGATGAGATGAGACGTGAATCACTGTGAGATTGGAAATGATAAATTATAAGAAACGATTGAATAACTTGAGTTTGGGGCGTTGCCCTCCCCATGTCAGCCGGGATTTTTTCCGTGGTTATTATTGAGCTTGGGGTGTTGTTTCCCCATGTAAGCCTGGGATTCGTCCCATGGATAACATTCAGCTTGGGGTATTGTCTTCCCCATGTCAGCTTGGGATTCGTCCCATGGATATTATTAAGCTTGTGGGCGTTCTCTTCCCCATGTCAGCTTGGGAATTCTCCCCATGGTCTATTTTTGAGCTTGAGAACATGTCGGGATGGCTACGTAACCGACAGTTGATATCAACGGCCACAGGATAGGCATGCATCATATGCATTTGTATGTATGGCTTGTTTGTGCATTAATTGAGATTGCCTAATTGATTATAATATGCTAATTGTCATAATTGATATCTGTATTATCTGTATTCTACCTGTGCTTGCTTTGTCTGCTTGTTTGTCTTTGTAATTACCGGAGATGGGGGAACGGAGGAAAGGCAGAGAGATTGAGGATTCTATTTAAGTTCCAGCTAGATTTAAGGAGGTGATTTAGTTGAGAAAGCCTTAGAGAACCACCCTGATTTATGGTTTTTGTTTAGTTCTTTAAGTTTTATAATCTGAGTATCGGCATTGCAGGATTGCCTCTGGCATTCCCAGGACCTTATATATTATGTGCATGGCACCTTTATCATGATGAGAACCTCTGGTTCTCACCCCATACTGTGTTGTGTTTTTCATATGCAGGTCGAGAGGCTGCTCGCTAGGCGTCTGGACTTCTGAAGCATAATAGTTCCTGGGTTTATTTTGATATATAGCTTATGTATATACATATACTTAACTCTCTCCGATTGACTTATTATTTTGTTCCTTTTAGAGGCTAATGGAGAGCTAGGATTTTATTTATGTATTTTGGGCTTTGGGATATGTATATATGTATGTAAATATTGTCTGGCCAGCCTTGGTTTCGCAGGCTGAGTTAGGAGCTTGTTATTTTGTATCTTTTTGGCTCTCTACCCCTAGTTTCTGTTATATTATGTTCGTTGACTGTCGGTTTCTTCGCACGCAAGTAACCACGTTCCTGAGCATTGCGCTTTTTATTTTCACAAATTTTGTTTGACCAATCCTTCAAGGCTCCTAGTATACTACATTCTTTTGACTATTATATATATTCATATCCTATCTTAGAGGTCGTAGCACCTCGCCACCTCTGTTTTACATCCTAGGTGTAAAACTCTATGTGGTAGGGTGTTACAAGTTTCGGTTCATTAAAAATTTAATATATTTAAATATAAATTATATCCTAATACAATAATGAAGTTTCAATGCATAAAATTTTTAAAGTAAAAGTATCTTTGAATGCAAGTATTATTTAACCGTGTTTTTCAATTTTATTATTTTATTATTTTTATCCTTATTTTAAATAATATTTATTAATTTTTAATCATTATTTACAATTTTTGAAACAGAATTTTCTGTCAAAATAATATATTTCTTTCCTAGAATTGTAAAATCTAATAATTTTTCATATGCATATTAAATACTAATTTGGGAACTAATTCTTATATACACCGTGAAAGAAGAGTGATTTTTTCTCTAATTAGTTATCACAAATATTTAAGAAAAGAGAGAAAAAATATAATAAAAAGGATAAAAAAAATTTGATGAATGGTTATAAACTATAACATGTGGCTTAAAATTTTTTATTCGAAGAGGAAAATATCTCTAGTTTCGGAAGGATAGAATTAAATATCTCATGTTTATTGTTAATTTAAACTAATTAATATAGAACACAACATGATTAATATATGTGCATGTCGTAATTTATTCACTAACGATATATTTTTAAATAATAAATATGCCACAATTTCAATGGTTAATGATAGCATTTTCATTGACCGTCAAATAAAAAGATGACAAATAACTCTAAAATCATACACTTGCATTAAAAAAAATTATTCTCTCGTAGAGAGAGAGAGAGAGAGAGAGAGAGAGAGAGAGAGAGAGAGAGAGAGAGAGAGTGTGGGCGGGAAACATAGGGAGGGGTAGATCTAAGGCACTTGATAAGGATAGAAGAGTATCGGCAGTTAGAGAATGAATCCTTCTCCATTTTCGTGAGTAACCTCCCAAAAGGCATATCAAAGAGGGAGTTATTCTGCCTATTCAACTGGACGGGACGTATCAATGATATATATCTATCCCAGAAACAGAAAAATGGATTCATATATATGTTTGCTTTTATTCGGTACACAACAAAAGGAGGAACTTTGAAAGCAATAGCGGAAATGAATCGATTGTGGCTGAGAGGTAAAGTTGTATCTGTGGGAGAAGCTAAATATAGAAGAATGTTGGGAACATGGAACATAACCAACGGGAATAGAGGTGATGTCACAATTTCGATGGTAGTGGAGCATGATCCTTTGATATCTGGACGGGACCCAAGGACGAAGGAGGTTGAAAAAGACCCAAATGGAAATGGCTGGACTAAGAAGGTAGAAGTAGAAGCTGTGACAGAAAATTTGGAATGGCTGCAGAGAAGCCTTGTAGGGGTCACGACGAAGCCTATTGATTTTAATTCTTTGAAGGAAATGATTGCGAAAAACATCCCAAATGTAGTCCAAGTTCGGGAAATGGGAGCTTACAAAGCGCTCTTAACCTTTGATAGTGTCTTGCATACTAAGGAGACATACACATTCAACATGAACAGGCTCCTACAATTGTTTCACAGTGTATGAAAGTGGGAGGAGTTGGAACATAGTGAAACTCGAAGAGTATGGTTGGAATGTTTTGGAGTTCCGTTGCATGCATGGTCAGTCAACACTTCTAGAACGATAGGAGGTCAATGGGGAGAAATGGTTGGATGTGACAAAAAGACGGAATTGTGTAACTCGTTCACTGTAGGATGGATCCAGATTGATACTTGTGTAATGGATGTGATTCAAGAATGGATCCATATAACAATTGGCGCGGGGTGTTTTGATGTTCTAGTGAAGGAGATAGGACATGAGGCGTATAATTTGCACTGTACGGCGAACAGGAGGAATGAAGGGGCAGGTATAGAGTGGAATCATGTTAAAAAAAAAGCAGGAACTCAGGAATGGTTACAAGGCAGAGACAGGGAACAGAAGCTTTGCATGGAGGAACCCCAGACGAAGAGTTGTCGATGATGGTAAACCGGAGCGAGGAAGAAGATAAAGGCAGAATCGTAATCGCAGACTTAATTTTAAATGAATGGATTAATGGCAGTAATGGCAGTAGAAAAATAGTGCAACGGTTCAATCTGTAACTGGCAATAATCAAGGAAGGTTCATTAATTTTGGGGGAAGATGCGGTTCGAGTTACGTGGCTGACTCTGATAGAACAATAACATGTGAGTTAAATGGGCTGCGAAGGAAGTCCAATAATAAGCAAAAAAAATTCCTTCTCCAAGTGAGTCGTGGGCCAGATGCAATAACATATTGGAGGAGGGGAAAATGGCCTTGGCAGGCCCAAAGTCCTCAACAGCTGCGAATCCATCAGCTGGACCAAGTTTGAAGGAGCCAGGTGGGGTAGCCAGAGTGAGGCATGGGTTTGGGTCCTCCTTTCCAGAACAAGCAGCAGAAGGTAGCGGCGCTCAGTTCCTCTTCGAGGGGGAGGGCGACGGGACTGATAGCGAAAGAAACAGCGAGACACGGCTGGCTGGGGACATCCGAAGCCGGTTGCCCTGCACAGTGGGAGAAGGTCTCCGAACTGATGCAGATGCGACTGTTGAGGATGATGAGAGTGCAACTACGGGTGGGACAGGGGTACCAGCAACTATGGATGGTCATGAAGGTCATGGCGAGGTGGTGCAACAGGGAGTGGATGACGACGGAGGTGGAGGATATAAGGGGGGTTCTGCGGAGGGGGGATTAATATTGGGGAGTGGTTGTGACGGTAGAATGGTGGCTGCTGAACATGAAGATGATGGCTATGGAAGGAATCATCCTGGGAACGAGGATGTCACTAATGAAGCAGAGGACAGTGATAGTCAGAGCTCAGAATTGTGGGAACAATTGCTGGAAAATGGAAGGACTTGGGAGCTGGCTAAAGAGTCAGGTGCTATATTGTATAATGAAGAGGATGACATTATGGCAATCCTTCAGGCACAAAATGAGGAAATAGCTCGCAAAAGGAAAGTGGCAAAACAGAAGGAAAAGATGAGACGGTGCAGACCCAAACAAAAAAAAATAGGTGTGTACAAAAAATGTTAAATGAATTTTAGTGCATGGAATGTTAGGGGCTTACGGGATGACGGGAAGTTGAGAATGGTGAAGGACTTAAAGAGAAAATATAGTTTAAATCTGTTAGGCCTGATTGAGACTAAAAGACAGGTTGTGACGAAGTTTGATGTTGCCAGAATATGGGGGAGAGATGATTTAGGCTGGGAGTATGTAAGCTCTGATGGTGCATCTGGTGGGCTGTTGTTAATATGGGATAAATCAGTGTTTAAAATGAATAACTGCTATAAGGGGGAGAGGTGGCTGTGTGTCGAAGGAGTAATGTTTAAAGAGTAGTTTCCATTGCGCTTTTGTATTGGTCTATGGTCCTCATAATAGAGATGAGAAGTGTCATGTTTGGGAGGAGCTAAGCTATATAGCTAGGTTATGTCAGGTCTCTTGTTGTTTTATGGGAGATTTTAATGAGATAATACATGTGGAGGAAAGAAAAGGTGCAACTACTGTACCTCGGTCAGCGGAAGAATTCAGGAACCAGATACAAGATATGCAATTAGTAGATTTGGCACTCACTGATCGCGAGTTTACATGGTTTCGAGGTCGCTCTTGCAATCATATAGATAGAGCTCTGGTTAATGTGGAGTGGCTAGAAGCGTTTCCAGAAACTCGGTTACGAGGGGGGCCAAGGGGATTGTCAGATCATTGCCCCATAATACTGGAGGACAAAAAGCTGAGGGGAGGTCCAAGGCCGTTCCGAAGTCTAGATTCGTGGTTTACACATGATGGATTTCTCAGTATGGTTAAAGAGGAATGGAGAGGTTTGGGGGAGATACAGTTCACAGATAAGTTGAACGCACTAACAATACCGCTAGGGAGATGTGATGAACGGATTTTTGCTAGTAAAGAATTCACAATAAATTCCCGTTGCAAGTATAGTTTCTAAACCAACAATAATCCTTTCATACAAAAATTTGGTTGTCACTAAAACAAACCCAAAAAAATTAAACCGAAGTATTTAAACCTCAGGTCATCTCTCAAGGAATTGCAGGGAAGTGTAGTTATAATTGGTTATGGAAAAGTATCTTTTTGGATTTTTGAAATAAGGAACAAGAAAAGTAAATTGCAAGAAATTAAATTAATAACTAAGAAAACTTTTGGCAAGGTATGAAAATTAGACGTCCTATCCTAGTTATCCTTATCAATTGTGATGAGAATTGTCCATTGCTACCACTTAGTTAACCTCTAACTATGAAGGAAGGTCAAGTGGATGAATCAATTTGATTCCTCAAGTCCTAGTCAACTCCTAAGGAAAGACTAGCTTTAGAGGGATCCAAATCAACTAGCAACTTTCAATTATCAATCAACAAAAAGAGTTTGATAACTCAAGAGTCTCCAATTACTCAACCAAAGCCAAAAGGAGAGAAATCTACTCTAAATCCCAACCAAGCATTTTATCAAACACTTGGAAGGCATAACATAAAGACCTAGAAATTAATAAGAGATAATAAAACCTAAACAACCAATTGAAAGTATCAATAACATAAATTGAAGAAAGCAATCATAAATATAAAATACCTCAAATTGCATTAAATAGAGAATCAAATCTAACATGAGAATCCATAAACTAAAATAGCAACATAAAGAGATCAACAAGAAAAATATATAACTAAAGTGCTAGAGCTAATAAGAGTAGAAGAAAACTAAATTAAAGTAAAATAGAAATCTGAAATTGAGAAGAATTAAAGCTAAGAATCCTAAAATTATGTGAATGAAAGTTGTGTGAATGAATGATTCCCCCACTCTGCAGCCTCTAATTTGTGTTTTCTGGGCCGAGAACTGGGTAAAAAACAGCCCAGAAATCGCTGGGGGCAAATTCTGATACGCTGAATTTTTGCAGATGCACGCGTGTGCACCGCTTATCTGCTGAGCAACCATGGCAAATTATATATCATTTCGAAGTCCCAGATGTTAGCTTTCCAACTCAACTGGAACCGCTTCATTTGGACCTCTGTAGCTCAAGTTATGATAGATTTAGTACGAAGAGGTTAGGTTGGACAGCTTAGCAATTCCTTCAATTTCTTGTATTCCTTCCACTTTTGCATGCTTCCTTTCTATTCTCTAAGCCATTCTTGCCCTATAAATCCTGAAAACACTTAACACACATATCACGACATCGAATGGTAATAAGAGAGGATTAATAATTATTAATTTTAAGGCCAAAGAAGCATGTTTTTAATCAAAGCACAGAATTAGGAAGGAAAATGTAAAACATGCAAATTATATGAATAAGTGAGCAAAGAATTGATAAAAATCACTCAAATTAGCACAATAAAAACCATAAAATAGTGGTTTATCAAGATGACACAAGGCTAATTTTGGGGAGATGGACAGTAAGATCACAAAGTTTGAGGAAGAAATCAAGAGAGTTGATGATATGGTTAGCAATGGAGTATATGATACCACGATGGAGGCTAGAAGAAAGGTGCTGGTTATTTGTTGTGATAGATGGTATGTAAGGAAGGAAATGCATTGGAAACAGATGTCTCGGTCTCGGCACGCGAAAGAGATGGACAAAAATACAAGATACTTTCACAATATGGCTTCAGCAAGAAGATGGAACAATAAGATTGATACACTGGTGATAAACGGTAGAACGGTCAGAAATCAAACGAGAATCAAGATAGCCATCAGAGAGTTTTACAAGGAATTATATCATCAGGAAGCTACTCCAATGATGGGCTTTAGAGATGGTCTGGTGGGAAAAATAGATGAGGAAGATGCTGTAACCTTAGAGAGGATGCCGTCAGCTGAGGAGATCAGAGAGGCTGTGTGGGACTGCGAGTCCTCTAAGGTGCCAGGCTGTGATGGGTACAACATGAACTTCATTAAGAGATGCTGGGATGAGATTGGACCTGAATTTACGACAACAGTGATGGGGTTCTTTAATTCTTCCAGGTTACTGACTGATAGCAATATTGCTTGGGTGGCATTGGCTCCAAAGTTCGTTGGTGCAAAGGAGATCAAAGACTTGAGACCTATTAGTATGGTGGGGTGCGTCTACAAGGTCATCTCAAAGGTGCTAGTCAGGAGGATCAGATCAGTGATGCTAGGGTTAATAGGGGAGACTCAGAGTGCGTTCGTCAAGGGAAGGAAAATACACGATGGGGCACTTATTGCATGTAAAATAGTAAACTGGCTTAAACAGAGAAAAAAGGAAGCAGCAATAATCAAGCTAGATTTCCAGAAAGTATATGACAGAGTCAAATGGAGCTTTGTGGACTTGGTATTACAAAAGATGGGCTTCGGGCATAAATGGAGAGCATGGGTTATGGAGTGTGTGGCCATTGCATCTATGTCAGTATTGATAAATGGGTCACCATCTAAGCCTTTCAAAATGGAAAGAGGTTTGAGACAAGGTGACCCGCTTTCTCCCTTCTTATTTGTACTGGTTATGGATGTGCTACATTGAATAGTTGGAGAGGCGATCAGGAATGGACGTATATTACCGTTGTTAGTGGGTAGGGATAGCATAGAATTGTCGCACCTTCAGTTTGATGATGATACTATTCTATTTTGCCCACCAGAAGAGGAGACTATTAAGAATTATAAGCGACTTCTGTGATGTTTTGAGTTGATGTCAGACCTCTGTATTAATTTTGATTTCGATTAATTGTGAAGAGCAGTAGACACAGCGTATGTGTAACCTTTTGGGTTGTAAGGGGGACACTCTCCCAGTTAAATACCTTGGGATATCCTTAGGAGCAAACCCGAGGATGGCGAAGACTTGGAAGCCTATTCTGGACAAAGTGGAGGAAAAACTAAGCTTGTGGAAAGCTACGGTGCTAAACAAAGCTAGAAAGTTGGTGCTCATCAAATCAGTATTGAACAGTTTGCCAGTGTACTATTTGAGTCTATTTAAGATGCCGAAAGCTGTTGCTGAGAAGTTGATTTCACTATAGAGAAGATTCATATAGAGTAAGGAAGATGGTAGGAATGGTATGGCATTAGTTAGATGGGAAATGGTACATGCTCCAAAGAAACTAGGTGGCTTGGGAGTTGGCGATGCAATTATTCGGAACTCAGCATTGTTGTTTAAGTGGTGGTGGCAGTTTACAAAGGAAGAGTGCCCGTTGTGGAAGAAAATTGTATGTTCATGTAATAATCTGAATCCCAATGATCTACTGTCAACTCAAGCACTATCTACAAGAGGAGGCCCATGGAAGGATATATGCCAGTTGCACATCATGAATGAACGTATAAGGGATAAGATGGTTACAAGTTTGTCCATGGAGATTGGTGATGGGCGACGGACTCGGTTTTGGGAGGATGTATGGCTACTATGTGGATCTTTGAAAGACCAGTTCCTGAGGCTTTTCTCTGTTTCAAACTAATATGGATACGTTATTGGGGACTGTGGGTTTTGGAATGGGATAGAGTGGTTTTGGAATTTCTAATGGAGGCACGAGCTTTTTTAGTGGGAATTGGAGCTTCTAAGTCAATTACATGAGGCTTTGAGACCGGTGAAATTAGTAATAATAGAGAGGATCGAGTGGTTTGGAAATATGATAGGCAAGGTGCTTTTTCAACTAACTCATTTGTGCAGGTGATGCAGGTTGAAGCACTCCCAGAGGTGGTAACCAGCTACAGCTTCACAAGGACCATTTGGAAAGGTTTGGTTCCACCAAGAGTGGAGCTTTTTGCTTAGTTTGTTTTAATAGGCAGGGTGAACACTAAGGAAAGGCTGAGCTGGTTTGGAATTATCAGACAGGAAGATACTATATGCGTGCTATGTAATAATGAATTGGAACATGTATATCACTTGTTTCTAGGCTGTGCATTTACGTGGTAGGTGTGGAGTGCTTGGATATCAGGATTCGGTTGTCAATGGTCTTATCCGGGTTCGATGAAAGAGCACTTTCTCAGTTGGACAGAGGAATCGAGGAGTAAGGAGGATCGTAAGCAGCGGCTGAGGTGCTTTTGTGCGGTCATTTGGAATATATGGATGGAAAGGAATAACAGGATTCTCCAGAATCAAAGCAGATATGTTGAAGAAGTCATTAACATGACCGTGAGAAGCGTTAATGAGTGGAGTGGTGTTGATCCCTTTTGTTGTTGATGGCTATGCCGAAGATGACATGGGGAGTTTATGTGTTTGATTTAGTTATTTAAGTAGGCGTATGCTGCTTGTCTAGCTCTGTTCGCTCCACTGTATTGTGTTGAGCTCTTACTTTCAAAAAAAAAAAAGATGACAAATAAAGTTGTTGTTAGTTAAGTTAATCTTTATTTAAGTGATTATCCACGGCTTATCTCTTTTACCAGAAGATACTATTTGTTGACCATTGAATAAGAAGGTAATAAGTGCCTATCACATTACATAACAGAATTTTCACCAACTATAAAAAGCCACCAAAGAAATATACTCACAACTCAACTTAGTATAACAAAAAAATAATGTTCCATAACCAATAAAATTTATTATTTTTAATTAATATTAGTAAATATTTTAAAGTTTAAGTACTAAATTTTAAATTTTAAATACTAAAATTAACTCCTAACAATATAAAAATAAAATGTTAGCTAACAGTATTAACTAATATTAATAAAAATTATCTTTAACATTTCTCGCAAGAAAATATATGCAAATAATTTTTATGATTCACATGTATTAATTATTTGGATTTAATTTATATAATAAATATCACTGTGAATTAGATTTTTATAGACATCCAACTAACATATCAATACATCAGCAAATAAATTTCACATAACCACCGATTATAGCTTGAAAGGCTCATGAATACTATAAATATATTTGATTAGACAAAAATAGAAAATTATTAAATGGTATCAATACATAAGAATTAAAATAATCTAAATTAAGATAGTTAATATAAGGATCCAAAATGACAGCAATCATGTTAACATATGTAGGTATTTGAGTACATATTCGTTGTGACAGAGTAATAACGGAAAGTAGGAAAGGAAATAAAAAGAAGGGAGAGTAATCTAGTTGCAAGTTCACATCAACATAAAACTGATCCTTCATAAAAAAAAACAAATGTTGTTATCATATATATGCCCATCGACTTTTAAGGGAACAAGAAATCCAACAAAATTTTTAAATTTAACAACTTTATTATCTATAAAACTATGTTAGATCTCACGCATTAACATGTAATTTACAACTAGTTGATAAAAGCAAGCTAGCAATGGTGGCTGATATGTGCGTGTCGATTAAAGCAGGAAGCTCTGATTATTTGGAGAAACATCCAGAGCGCAGAATATCATTTTCCCAAAATTTTTACATTATTGGAGTTACTTTTGCAGCTGGTATTGGTGGCCTTCTATTTGGTTATGATACTGGTACAATATACATATATGCGTATTGTCTACCATTTCATTAATTAAGAAAAAAAAAAGAAAGAAATGAAATAGCATATATTTTGTTTTCATTTGTAGGTGTGATATCTGGCGCTCTCTCGTACATAAAAGATGATTTTGAAGTTGTAAAGAACAGTAGTTTTCTTCAGGTAAAAGAGAGAGTGTCTTTTTGTTCATTTTCTTTTAGTTTGGTAGCTTGTAATTGTGACCATATAGTTATATGAAACGCAATATGTTCTGGTAGGAAAATTGGTAGGTGGTACGCAATACATCACATTTAAAATTTTTAATGGGAAAAGTATATATATATATATATATAGCATTCGACAACAAAGATAAATTGTGAATTCACATAACTATGACTATGACACAGTAGGACTAGAGTAGAGTGCCATTTTGCAGCAATTATATGTTCTCATTTTGTTATGTTTGCAGGAACTAATAGTTGCCATGGCCTTAATTGGTGCAATTTTCGGTGCCGCCATTGGTGGTTACATTAATGATTCTTTAGGGCGTAAGGCTGCCACTATTGTGGCAGATATTTGTTTCGCAGTAGGATCACTCTTGATCGCCGTCGCACCAAATCCCACTCTTATCATAGTTGGCCGGTTTTTTGTTGGCCTAGGTGTAGGTTTTGCCTCTGTTACTGCTCCTATGTATATCGCAGAAGTATCACCGTCTGAAATAAGAGGTGGATTAGTTAGTGTCAATTGTCTTATGATCACAACTGGCCAATTTCTTTCCTTTGTCATCAATTATGGTTTGACTAGAGTAAGCATATCCAACTCTTTAGCTAACAATACCAATAGTAATAATTTTGTCTTCGTCCATCTTGATTTTCTAAGAGCAAAATTATGTGTGCAGGTTCCTGGAACATGGCGTTGGATGCTTGGAATTGCAGGTACACCAGCTGTTATTCAGTTGGTTCTTATGGTCTTTCTTCCTGAGTCCCCCAGATGGCTATATTTGAAGGTAAATGATGATATAAGATCAATGATCATTCATGTGAAGTTCTCTTTATGCAAAAATTATAGGTAATAACTATTAGATAATTTGATATGTTAAACTAAAGTTAATGCTGGAAACCAATTTTTTTTAAACTAACATCAGCCAATTTTGTTATTTTGTTTATCTTAAATTCTAGATCCTAAAACTTAAATTATAAATATAAAATCTAAAGTTAACTAATGTTAGCTAACTAAAAATTAGTTTCCTGTACTTTTTTTCTTAACTAAATTATCATCTAATGATTATCAACTATTATTTTCATATGAAGACAACTTTATGTCATTAGTCACCTATAAAGTTTGGGTAAAATAAATCCTTATATTGATTTTTTTTTTGTACAATAATTAAAAGCTTAGTTACTTTTAACTTGCAGAATAGGAAGGAGGAGGCCACCAATGTTCTTTCTAGGATATACCCATCTCCTCGGTTGGAGGACGAAATAGATATTCTTGAAGCTCACATGGAGCAAGAACAAAAGGATAAGGTCAAAGTTAAATACAGTGATGTATTTAAGTTGAAAGAAATCAGAGTTGCGTTCATATGTGGCGCTGGACTTCAAGCATTCCAACAACTTACCGGTATTAGTGTTATAATGTACTATAGCCCAACAATCATTCAATTGGCTGGCTTCAAATCAAACGAATCGGCTTTGTTCTTATCCCTCATTGTTTCTGCAATTAATGCCGGTGGCACAATTATTGGAATTTACCTTATTGACATTGTAGGGCGAAAGAAGCTTACACTTAGTAGCTTAATAGGTGTGGTTGGATCGTTAATCCTACTCTCTGCTTCATGTTATGTTAGAGGACATGGCAACCCGGGTTTAGTTTATGGATGGCTTGCTGTTGTGGGTTTGGCTTTGTATATTATATTCTTTGCACCTGGAATGGGTCCTGTTCCTTGGGCTGTGAACACAGAGATATACCCTGAAGAGTTTAGAGGAATATGTGGTGGCATGTCTGCAACAATTAATTGGGTTGGTAGTGTCATCATGTCTATTAGCTTCCTTTCTTTTGTGGATGCTATTGGGCTTGGTGAGAGTTTTATGATTCTTTTGGCTGTTGCTTGTGTTGCAATAGTTTTTGTGATTTTCTATATGCCAGAGACAAAAGGATTGACTTTTGAAGAAGTTTCAAATATTTGGAAGGAGAAAGCCTATGGAAAAGATAAAAACATAGAGAGCATGGTTGAGCAAGCAAGTACATGATCAGCAACTTTTTCCAATACGTTTAAGACTTGTGAAAGCACGAAAAGTCATAAAGTTAAGGTTTGAACATGAAATGAAGAAGAACAAAAAATAAAAGGAGAAGAAATGAAAGATGCAACATATATGTGCATGCGCATGTGTCTGTGTCCTTACTGGTAGCTTTGGCCAAAGAGTTCAAAACACCATCCCTATGATTGGCTATATAGTTGATCAGGATCATGTCTTCTTCCATGGTCCATGGCCCTTTTCTCACTTCCAAATCTTGAGACATGTTGAGAGAGTGAGAGAGATTTCGGAGGGGGTGTTAAGGGAGAAGACTCTAGTGACGTGTGTGACAAGCAATGTAGAGTTAGTTTGCATTACAGAGTTAGTTAGATGAAGTGAGAATCTGTTATAGGATCAGTTGAGTGTTAGTTATTGATGTGTTTCTCTATCTTTCACTCGTAGTGTGTAAATAAGTAAGGAAGCTTCATATGTAAATTAATACATTCTTCCAACATCAATTCAATTTAATATTTAGTTCATTCTCTTAGCTTTCTTTCTAGTTTTCTTTCCAGTTTTCATACTCTTGATGTGTTTTCATGCTATCGTTTCTAGTTCCTCCCAGTATATACTTGGCTATTTTCGACCATGTACAGTCATTATGATTTGATTAATTTATTATGGACAAAAAATGTCATTTTATTACATTAGAATGAACTCAAATCTTATCCAAAAATATTTGATTGATAAATTTTACAAAGATATAAAATAAATAGTTTAATTTTGATGTATTAATATTATATAACATTTAATTTTATATAGTCATATAATCAAATTTGTTAATTTGGATAACTATTCACACTCTCAATGTAAAAAGTAAGTATTTTTACTAACGTCGTATTATGTTACTGTACACATATGTAAAACTACTTTATTAAGAACGAAGGCTACGATAGTTATACAATGTTAACAATATTTAAAAGGTGGTGTTAAAATTAAAATAATATTTTTAATATTAATAAATATTTTTAATTTGAAAAAAATATTATATTACAAAAATATAAAAATGTGTTACTTTAAATACTATATATTTATATATATCAACCTTGCTATATATAAAAAATAAAAAATTATATTTTTATAAATTATCTTCCATATTTTTGTGATCAATCTCTAAATTAAAAATATTAAGTTTATATATTTATGATACTAAAATTGTTTAACACCACTTATTTATATATATATATATATATATATATATATATATATATATATATTTGATTAAAAAATATTAAGTTTATATATTTATGATACTAAAATTGTTTATAACCACTGATTGATATATATATATATATATATATATATATATATATATATATATATATATATATATATATATGATGTCATATTGTACAAGGATAGTTGAAAATCAATGTTAGAATAAATACATAAATGATCTCTTTTACTATGACTAATTTTTTAATTACATGACAAATATAAAAGATGAGATCCACCTCTTCATCTCTCACTTTTTAGACAAATCAGATACAATTATACAAATTTTTTAAGAACCAAACAAATTTTCTACATAAATATGTGTCAAGAGAGTGTCTACTATTAGTGTGTGGAGTTGAGAGAAAACTAGTTAGTTAAAACATGTGCAATGATTTCTTGAAAAAGAAGGTATGAATTGAATTTAAAATGTACTAATTTAATCCTACTCTCTGTTTCATGTCATGTTAGAGGACATGGCAACCCGAGTTTAGTTTATGGATGGCTTGCTATTGCGGGTTTGGCTTTGTATATTATATTCTTTGCATCTGGAATAGGTCTTGTTCCTTGGGCTGTGAACACTGAGATATACCTTGAAGAGTTTAGAGGAATTTGTGGTGGCATGTCTGCAATAATTGTCATCATGTCTATTAACTTCCTTTCTTTTATGGATGCGATTGGGCTTGGTGAGTTTTATGATTCTTTTGGCTGTTGCTTGTGTTGCAATAGTTTTTATGATTTTCTGCATGCCAAAGACAAAAAGGTGGACTTTTGAAGAAGTTTCAAATATTTGGAAGGAGAAAGCTTATGAAAAAAATAATAATATAAAAAGAATAGTTGAGCAAGCAAGTACATGATCAACAACTTTTTCCAATACGCCTAAAACTTGTGAAAGCACAAAAAGTCATAAAGCTAGGGTTTGAACATGAAATGAAGAAGAATAAAAAATAAAAGGAGAAGAAATGAAAAATGCAATATATATGTATGTGCACATGTGTCAGCGTGCTTACTGGTAGCTTTGGCCAAAGAAAAGGAGGAAACGTTAATGGAGAAGACAGTGATGAGTGGTGACATGTGTGATATGCAATAGAGTTAGTTAACATTACAGAGTTAGTTAGATGAAGTGAGAATCTGTTATAGGATCAATTAAGTGTTAGCTATTGATGAGTTATCCTTCATTCTTAGTATGTAGATAAGTGAGGTAGCTTCAAGTGTAAACTAATTCATTCCACTATCAATTCAATTTCATATTCTAAGTTCATTCTATTAACTTTCTCTTTGGTTTTAATCTCTTTCAATACCTTTACATATTATCAGAGTTGGTCATGATCAATCATGGCCTTAACTCTCATCATCATTATTATCGTTGCTAAGAACACCTTGGTTCCTCTACTGATAAGCAATAGTATTTTTTAACAATAAAACAAAAGGTTATGCCACAATGATGAAATTGAATATTTTCAGCACATGAAGAATGTATGTAAATAGACTTGTATTTAGACGTGTGTTATCAGGGACGGATTGAGGTTCAAAGGAGGAGGACACTTGCCCTCACTAAGTTTTGAAAAAAAAAAAGTAATAGTTTTATACAAATATATATTATTGTCCCCAGTATAATTATATTTTTACCTCCATAAAAAATTATAAAATTTTATTTTGAGATTTATAATAAATTTTTTTATTAAATTTAACATGTAACAATATTTATTTTGTTAAATTTGATTTAATATCAAAATTAAAATTAATTAAATAAATTAACTCAATAAAAAATTAATGAATAGTGATAATATTTTTTTGAAATTAATAAATTAATTAATTATCAAACTAAATATTAGTTTTCTAAATATAAGTAAAACTACTAGTATTTTTTGTCTTCAAAAATTAGTTGAGATAAAAAAGAATAATATCTATTTCTTAATTAATAATTTTATTTTAAAATTATATAATATTTTTTTAATCTTAACTCTGAAATAAGTTTGCTTGTAACAACTATTTTGGGTGAAACAGTATTTTATGTCATAAATATTGTAACAAATAAATTTTTTAATTGAATGGGAGGTAATTAATATTTCAAAATTGTAATGAATAGTAGAATAATTGTTTAAAAATATGAAAGTTAATTTTGATATATTAAAATATATATATTTTTTACATAGTCATTCCATCATATTTATTATTTTAGATAAATATTTACATGATGAATGTAAAAGATTTTTTTTTTACATTACAATACATAATTGAATGGATGCATAAAATCTTTAATTTGATAATATATCAAAATTAAATTAAAAAATATAAAAATATTTAATTATTTTGAAAAGAAAGAGAACAAATTTATTGTAAATTAAGTTTTTATTATTTTATAGCAACATATCTTTTATATATATAGATTTAACTTTTTTTGGTATTTATATATAATTTTAGTTTCTAATTATAAATACTAGTATATCAATAGACAAATATATGTCGATTGATTCGCTCTTTTATTATTAAATGTGTATAAAAATAAAATTAGTTAGAATAACAAGTTATTTATAATTTAATTATGAGATTTTAAGTTTAAGTTTTAGAAATAGAAAAAATATTTTTTATAAATTGTATTTAATGAATAGCATGTTAAAAATAATAGTTTACAGTAACTCTTGTAAATTTTCATATCTTTATTATATTTTTAGTATAATTAATAATATTTAATAAAATTTATTTTAGTATATATTTTTATTCTCACTGTTAAAATTTTTTAAATTCGTCAATACATGTTATTTTGACTGAAATAGGCTTTGCATGATTTTGCAAAAACTCAGAAAGTTGAACAATATAACAGTTTTTTTAAGGAATTTCTTTACTCTACTAACTACAATTAAGGGTAATAATGTATTTGGTTAATATATTTTTATTTAAAAATATTGTGAGCTTGAAATGAAATAAATGGCTTTTTAAAATTTGTTGATTTTTTTCATATAATAATCTATATTTATTAGTTAATAAAATTATTTTTTTAAAAAAAAGAAAGAATGGGCGTTCGTTTAACTATACTTCTACGTAAACTTTTTCTTTTTTATATTGTATTACTAAATATGAAATCCTCTATAATAAACTAAATTATGTGTTAAATACTGCTATAATCATTTACAAAACATCAATAACATTTATATTTTTACAATTAAAATAATATTTTTTAAAATCGACGTTTTGTATTTTAATAATTAAAATCATATTTTTTATTACAAAACATCAGTGACATTTTATTTTTTTATAATTAAAAATTTTTTTGTTACAACTATTATTACAATTATATAAAACACTAAAATAATCAAATATTTTTATATTTTACATTAAAATTATTCATATATAAAAATTTTAGCCCTTTTACGTTGGCTATAATGATCGATAGGATTTTGGATGGAAAGAATTTTGGCTCTATTTTTCGTGAATGTTCATTCGATCAGCGCTAGGAGCTTTAAGCCTTTAACACGTTCATTGGATTGCGATTGCAAATTTGCAATTGTTAAAGGAAAGGCATAGGGTGAGAAAAATTGTCTATTTACATGTTGTATTAAACGGGTATCTGCATAAACAAGAGAAGGACAATTGGTCTTTTTATTTGTAAGTACCCTAAGGCCTAAACATTTTCTCGTTCCTCTTTTTTTCTAGGGGTGAAGATGGATTAATTTGGTTTGAATTTATAGTAAAATTAGAACCGAATTAATTAAAATGTAATTGGTTTGATTTGGTTTGGATTTGTACTTTTTTTTTTTTTTGTATATGTACCCAAACCAAACCAAATCGATTAAGAACAGATTAGTTCGGTTCAGGTAATTGGGTATTCGATGACTTTAAAATTCATAAAAAAAATTAAATTTTTATCTTAAAAATTCAACAAGTACAATAAACATGTAACATTAATAGAAATAATCCAAACATATTAAACACCAAATACATTAAAAACTAAACTCATTGAAATCCAAACATATTAATAATGAATAATCATTGTTTAATAGAAAATCCATATATTTTATTTATTTATTTATTTAATTAATATATAATCGGGTTTGCGGGTTGGTTCGGGTTCCGCACTCCCAAAACTGATATCCGAACCAATCACTAACAAAAGTTATCGGTTTGGTTCGGGTTGGATCTGATTACCCGTTTATTTTAGAACCAATTTAATTGGTTCGGTTCGAATTCGAACGGTAATCGGGTACCTGCTACCCGTACTCACCCCTATTTTTTTCTTTTAAATATATTGTTATTATTATTATTATTATTATTATTATTATTATTATTATTATTATTATTATTATTATTATTATTATTATTATTTCACAAATTATTATTAAATAATAAAGATTAATAGTCAAATTAGTCTGTGAAAGATAAAATATTTTTTAAATTCATTTCTAAAAATTTTTTCAATCAAATTAGTTCAAAGATTACAAATTAATTATATTTGTCCTTCAATCACTCTATTAACAATTTTCTTCAAACATTGATATTGTAAAACATTAATTAATAACATATATAATACCTGATATGTCTAATTGGATATTGACTAAATATGTTAATGAAAATTTATTAATTTAGTTATTTTTCTCAATTACAAAAATCTTATTTTTAATATGAGCTAATGACTAAATTGATAGATTTTCGTAAATATATTTAGTCAACATCTAATTGAACATGTTATGTGTCATACATGTTATCAGTTAATATTTCACATCATCAATCATTATGAAAATTGTATAAAGGACACATATGATTTATTCGTAATATTTGAAAGACTAATTTAATTAAAAAAATCTTTCAAAGATAAATTCAATATCTTTTCGGACTAATCTAACTATTAATCCTAAATAATAAATATTAAAAGTAAATACTTAACCCCTAATTTAATAAAAACAAATTTTTGATATCTTTAAATTTGATGTCGAATTTATCGATTTTGGACTCTTGGTAAGTATTAAATATTTAAAAATTATTTATTTTTAGTAAATTAAATGATTATATAAATACCATAACAAGCACCTTTAATAAAATTCGCAGTTAATAATCTAATAAAAGGTAAGTCTCATGGAAATAGATTTTATCGAAAAATAGAAAATTTTTTTTGAAATAAATAAAAAAATAATCATCTCTCAAACTAATTTTTTTTATTTTTCGAAATCTATTTTTTTTAGAATTGAAACAAGTTCGCCCATGCATCCGCGAACTTGCAGATTTAGTTAAAATTTGTCCACTACATTAACGAATTTCATTGATATTAATAAATTTGTATTAGTGTGACAAATTTATTCGTACGATTTAAATTATATTAATATATTTTTATTTTTTTTATTTAATTTACATCATTTAAAATTTTAAATTATGAAATTTTTATTTAAATAAACATAATTTAAAATAATAATTTAATTTAATTTAATTTAATTTAATAAAAATAAACATAGGTCATTTTTTATTATTATTATTATTATTATTATTATTATTATTTGTACTCACACGGAGTACATTTTATAAGTTTGATAATAAAAATATATTCTCTAATATATAATAATAAAAAATAATTTCATATTTAACAAGTTAAATATTTTAATAATGTATTAGAAGATATAATATTTATATCTTACTTTTATAATTTTTTATTTTAAATTCAATGTTATATATTTTAAAAATTTTATTAAATTAAAAGGAGTTTAAGATTCATCTTCACATAATTTGTCTATTCTAATACAATATTTTTAAAATTATCCATTTGTCTGTGTAAAAGCATGTAATTGATTTATTATATTATTAATTAATTATCCAAAAACTAAATGCCTAGTCCATTGAATGAGTGATTTTATTTATAATTTTTTAATTTAAAAATAATATAAATATATTAATTTTTAATTTAAAATTATCAATTTTAAATAATTAATTTTTTAAATCAAATAAATATAATTAATCATGAGTACAATAATGCGATTGCGTTTATGTTTATGTTTATTTTTATTAAATTAAATTAAATTATTTATTTAAATTATCTTTATTTAAATTTTAAATTAAAAAAAATTTATAATTTAAAATTTTAAATGATGTGAATTAAATAAAAATATACTAATATAATATAAAATGTATAAAAATAAGAGCAAATTCACTGTATGAGTGGACGAATTTGTTTCAATCTCACGGAAAAAAAAAAAAATATATATATATATATATATATATATATATATATATTTTTAAAAATTTTTCTTTAAAATTGTGGTTGTAGCGAGTTGGAGGCACCGCGAATCACCTTCCTCCATGTCAGTTTCTCACCTGCTGAAAATATTCGGCTTCATCACCTTAGCATTGGCCTAAAAGGAAACCTTGCAGTCGTGCAACCAAACCTTGTCCGACTATGGCTTCAGCGCGGTTTCTCCGCCCAAGTCACCTTCATATTCATGGTGGTTTTACCTCTGCGCTTCCCGCCATTCCACGCTTCTCACGCAACCGTCTCACCTCGCTCGACCGGGTTTACTTCTTTACGAACCGGTCCCTGCCTCCTCTGTGCGCGGTCTCCAAGATTGGTTTCTCAGCAGCCAAAGATGAAGCCGCTTCTCGTAAGTTTCTCTACTCAGCTCCACCGAACCCTATCCCCACGCCACCACTTTTTCTAATACTTTCACTTTGAGTTCAAACCTCATTCCTTGTGTGATTGTGCGCGTTTTTTTTTTTAGCTGGTGATATTGAATTCGAGGCGCCACTGAAAATTGTGGAATATCCAGACCCGAAATTGAGGGCAAAAAATAAACGCATAGTTAGCTTCGATGATAATCTGAAGAGTCTTGCCCGCGAGATGTTTGATGTAATGTACAAGTAAGCACTGGTCCAATGTTATCCTCCCTTAGTACTAAGTCTTTGTTTGAATGGTTTGCTTCATTATTGTAACAAAACTTTGATTTTCTTTCATTTGGGAGATATTTTAGGAAACAAAATGCTATTTATACACTAAAATCAACCACAAAAATCAGCTACTTATAATGAGATACATGCTAGAATATAAATACACATTGAAAATAAGTTAAACAACACATGTATTTAACTATTTATACACAAATATATGGTGGTTGTATTTGGTGTAAACCTAGCATGGATGTTATGGAAATTATACTTTTTTAGATACCAAAAATGGTGGTTTAGGTGGAATCATAATTTTAAAGTAGCATCAGTGACTTGTGTTGAAATGGTTGCATTGAGTAATTCTTAACTCTATTGTCTAGAAAAACAGTTGTTTTTTACTGTTTTTAAGCAAAGGAACTATATTTTAACTTGATGGCAAGTTTAACGGTTCACAAGCTGTATTTTGTTTGGGAGTTGGGACTTTTGGAGAATGTCCCAAACACACAATAGTGATGTTAGACAACGATACATTGTTCACTACTTGCTATAGAAATCTGGGGATAAAATGAAGAAAAACAGTGGTATATACAAGTATATAAAATTAGAGCCTAGCTTATTGTTGTTATTTGGCTATTGCATATATGCCACATCAATCAAATTACACTTTCCAAGTTCTTGTCCACTGGTGCGTGTGAGGGGGTGCATTAACAGTGCCAAATTTCCTAGAGTCTAGAGATAAGCTCTGGAAGCCTGCCTTGGGCAACCCTCTACTCCATCTAGCTAGCTTATGCAGTGGAGTTAGGCCCACTCTATAATACCTTCTGATACCCCAGATTTTTTTTTTAAAAAAAAAATCCATAATCAACCAGGAAAATAAGAGAGGAAAGAGTAATTCAGCAAATGAGAGAAAGAATACACTCTTATGTGATGTTGTGTCTTACATGGGAGGAATACTAGCATCTATTTATAATAATAGTAAAACCCTAATACTAATAAGGAAAAAATGACAAAAATCAATACTAATCCTAACAGATCATATTTGATACTCTGATATGATAGATTCTATCCTGATTTCTAACAGTTTCGTCCTCTGCATTTCCTTGTTCTGTCTTTGGTTAGCTCTTATTCTCTCTTTCCATCAAATTCTGGTTCTCTCTGGGTCTGTCAAACTCATGGATGCCTTTGTAACCTTTTTAGGTCTTGGAATAAACTAACAGTAAAAACTTTCTAGGGCTACTGTAATCTTACAAATGATAACAATTTTCCACAGAACCAATGGTATTGGTCTCTCAGCACCCCAAGTTGGAATTAATGTTCAACTTATGGTGTTCAATCCAGTGGGTGAATCTGGGGAAGGAGAGGAAATTGTTCTTGTAAACCCAAGAGTTAGCAAATACTCAAAGAAACTGTCAATTTTAAATGAAGGGTGTCTATCATTTCCTGGAATATATGCTGATGTGAAGGTAGAAAACACTCTTTCTCTTTCTCTGTGTGCTTTTATAATAGTTTGTTTTATGGAGTTGCCCCCTTTTTTATTTTGCGTGCCCAAAATGATTCCTTTCATAAAACTTCATATTTTCACCTTCCTTTTAAACACTTCTCTCTTATGAACTTTGAAACTAGTCTCTTATTTCTCTTTCATCTACTTATAGTTATTCTCTCACTCTCACCAAACAAAAATTCATTTGTTATTTTCTTTTGATAAATAAATGTCATTTCCATTTTCTGATTATGGAAATAAAATTCATTATGTGTGTTTAGCTTTTGGATAATTAATTGTAAAGGGAAAGTAGAAAGTTGATTTTATCTATGGCCCTTTTTGGTATAATGATAATTCTAAATTTGTTGAATCTGCATTGTGCTTTTCTGGTGACTTGACTCCAGAAAGGATTTCTATTTTGTATCCCTTTTGGTTATCTACTTGGATATTTAGTGGTTTTCCTTTATTGATCATACAAAAGGATCAGCATAGTTTGTTGCATGGTTTATCCACCTAGGAATATTTTCCTTCTTTTATTTTATGATACCTTGTTCTCTTTCAATAAAATATCTTTTGTCTACATATTTGTTTATCGTTGTGTTCCTTTCTTCTTGCCATGACAAACAACAAAGGAATGAGACTGTTTTAGAATTTTTCTTGTGCTGAAATGAAAGAATTTTTTCCAGTAATTGATATAAAATATATAATCAAGCTTTTTCCATGAAAGCTAAGACCAAGCTTTTATGTTGTAGTAATTTCTTTGAGCTCCTCCTTGAATGAATTGTTACATCAGTACACCCGAGTGATCATTCTAGTAAGCTTCAGTGTTGACATGTGGGATTTTATTTCCCTTGAAACAGTTATTAGCACAAAATGTGTCCTTAAATTTGTTATTTCATTTAGTTCAAGTGTTATCTATACTTAAGTCATGACTTCTGTAGATGAAGTCTGTCTGCTGTTTTGAGGACTGTCAACTTGTGCTCAACTGAGACAACATAACCTACTTGTCATTCTCATTTGTTTGATGATTATCCTGATGATGGTCTGAAGTATTTATTCACTCTTTCACCTCCTTAAAAGAAGAATTGAGATATTTTTGAGGAATACCAGCGGTTTCCTAATCCTTTTATAAGGAGTTATTTTTGTCCTATTCTATCTTGTTTACTGTGTAAACGTTTTTTACTCCCATGTATCTCGTTTACACTATAAAGAGATAAGTTTTGTCATATCTCGTTTACATGACTAAACAACTATTTCTCACGTATCACGTTTGTAAACGTGATACATTATCACATGTTCATGTTTTATCTCGTTTACAAATAGTTAAACTTATCTCGTCTACAGTATAAACGAGATAAGACACTTTATGAAAATTTGTAAATATCCTCAAATTAACGTATATTCGTAATTTAAATATTTATTTTATTTATTTAAAAAATCCTATGTTTTTACCTTATTCAATTAATAAAGTATTAATATCTTTTAAAAAAAATACATTTATGCTATATCTATTTATAATAAATTAATAATTAATAAAATTATTTTAATTGAGCTTTAGACGCACTTTTTATTTATTGTAGACTATTGACCAATATGTATTTCTGAGTTAATACTAATTTTTTTTCTTTTTTACGTTAAAAATATTAGCCATATTCATTTGCGTTCTGTATATATTTGGTTTAGTGCTCCTCACTTAGCTTTTCTTTATCTTAGTTTAGCGTGTTTTTCCTATTTATAAATAATCTTTTTATGTTGATATTCTTGTTCAACATAATTTATATATCATTTTAGAGTTTGAATATACTCCTCTATTTCAAAATATATTTTTTTTATACTCAACGGAACTTACACTCATATTTTAAAATATTTGTCACCTTAGAGTAGTTTTGTAAACCCCGAGAAAATAATAAATAGTTAGCGAATAAATTAATTATTAACCAAAGTGATTAGAAAATGGGATTTGATAGTTTAATGTGATAGAGAAAATTAAAACGAGAATTTCGATACTAATTTTAAAGAATTTCGATACTAGTTTTGTAACTCCAGATTTCTATTTTCATTTCTTTAGTCTAAATATTGTTAGTAGGCCTAGTCATAGAATGAAGTTAGGAAATTGTAGTAACTTGAAGGTGAAGAAAGATTTGTTTAAAAGGTAATAAGTGATTAGAGGAGATGGTATTTGATCGATAAAGATGAGAAAAATGGTATAAGAGGTAACTGAGAGAGTAAAGTGACATTAATAATGATGAGATGAGACATGAATCTTAATGATGTTCAATAATTGAGAATGATGAGATGAGATGTGAATCACTGTGAGATTGGAAATGATAAATTGTAAGAAACGATTGAATAACTTGAGTTTGGGGCGTTGCCCTCCCCATGTCACGGGATTTTTTCTGTGGTTATTATTGAGCTTGGGGTGTTGTTTCCCCATGTCAGCCTGGGATTCGTCCCGTGGATAACATTCAGCTTGGGGTATTGTCTTCCCCATATCAACTTGGAGTATTGTTTTCCCCATGTAAGCTTGGGATTCGTCCCATGGATATTATTAAGCTTGTGGGCGTTCTTTTCCCCATGTCAGCTTGGGGATTCTCCCCATGGTCTATTTTTGAGCTTGAGAACATGTCGGGATGGCTACGTAACCGACAGTTGATACCAACGGCCATAGGATAGGCATGCATCATATGCATTTGTATGTATGGATTGTTTGTGCATTAATTGAGATTGCCTAATTGATTATAACATGCTAATTGTAATAATTGATATCTGTATTCTACCTGTGCTTGCTTTGTCTGCTTGTCTGTCTTTGCAATTACCGGAGATGGGGGAACGGAGGAAAGGCGGAGAGATTGAGGATTCTATTTAAGTTCCAGCTAGATTTAAGGAGGTGATTTAGTTGAGAAAGCCTTAGAGAACCACCCTGATTTATGGTTTCTGTTTAGTTCTTTAAGTTTTATAATCTGAGTGTCGGCATTGTAGGATTGCCTCTGGCATTCCCAAGACCTTATATATTATGTGCATGGCACCTTTATCATGCTAAGAACCTCTGGTTCTCACCCCATACTGTGTTGTGTTTTTCAGATGCAGGTCGAGAGACTGCTCGCTAGGCGTCTGGACTTCTGAAGCAGAGTAGTTCCTGGGTTTATTTTGATATATAGCTTATGTATATACATATACTTTAACTCTCTCCGATTGACTTGTTATTTTGTTCCTCTTAGAGGCTAATGGAGAGCTAGGATTTTATTTATGTATTTTGGGCTTTGGGATATGTATATATGTATGTAAATATTCTTCGGCCAGCCTTGGCTTCGCAGGCTGAGTTCGGAGCTTGTTATTTTGTATCTTTTTGGCTCTCTACCCCTAGTTTCTGTTATATTATGTTCGTTGACTGTCGGTTACTTCGCACGCAAGTAACCACGTTCCTGAGCGTTGCGCTGTTTATTTTCACAAATTTTGTTTGACCAATCCTTCAAGGCTCCTAGTATACTACATTCTTTCGACTATTATATATATTTATATCCTATCTTAAAGGTCGTAGCACCTCGCCACCTGTGTTTTACATCCTAGGTGTAAAACTCTATGTGGTAGGGTGTTACAAGTTTCGGTTCATTGAAAATTTAATATATTTAAATATAAATTATATCCTAATACAATAATGAAGTTTCAATGCATAAAATTTTTAAAGTAAAAATATCTTCGAATGCAAGTATTATTTAACCGTGTTTTTCAATTTTATGATTTTATTATTTTTATCCTTATTTTAAATATTAATTTTTAATCATTATTTACAATTTTTGAAACAGAATTTTCTGTCAAAATAATATATTTCTTTCCTAGAATTGTAAAATCTAATAATTTTTCATATCCATATTAAATACTAATTTAGGAACTAATTCTTATATACACCATGAAAGAAGGGTGATTTTTTCTCTAATTAGTTTTCACAAATATTTAAGAAAAGAGAGAAAAAATATAATAAAAAAGGATAAAAAAAATTGATGAATGGTTATAAACTATAACATGGGGCTTAAAATTTTTTATTCGAACAGGAAAATATCTCTAGTTTCGGAAGGATAGAATTAAATATCTCATGTTTATCGTTAATTTAAACTAATTAATATAGAACACAACATGATTAATATATGTGCATGTCGTAATTTATTGACTAACGATATATTTTTAAATAATAAATATACCACAATTTCAATGGTTAATGATAGCATTTTCGTTGACCGTCAAATAAAAAGATGACAAATAACTCTAAAATCATACACTTGCATTAAAAAAATTATTCTCTTGTTGAGCGAGAGAGAGAGAGAGAGAGAGCGAGAATGATAAGGATCCTAGGGTTTGGAATCGAGAAGAGTATCGGCGGTTAGAGAATGAATCCTTCTCCATTTTTGTGAGTAACCTCCCAGAAGACATATCAAAGAGGGAGTTATTCTGCCTATTCAACTGGATGGGATGTATCAATGATATATATCTATCCCGGAAACAGAAAAATGGATTCATGTATATGTTTGCTTTTATTTGGTACACAACAAAAGGAGGAACTTTGAAAGCAATAGCGGAAATGAATCGATTGTGGCTGAGAGGTAAAGTTGTATCTGTGGGAGAAGCTAAATATAAAAGAATGTTGGGAACATGGAACATAACCAACGGGAATAGAGGTGATGTCAAAATTTCGATGGTAGTGGAGCATGATCCTTTGATATTTGGACGGGACCCAGGGACGAAGGAGGTTGAAAAAGAACCAAATGGAAATGGCTGGACTAAGAAGGTAGAAGTAGAAGCTGTGACAGAAAATTTGGAATGGCTACAGAGAAGCCTTGTAGGAGGGCATGACGAAGCCTATTGATTTTGATTCTTTGAAGGAAATGATTGCAAAAAACATCCCAAATGTAGTCCAAGTTCGGGAAATGGGAGCTTACAAAGCGCTCTTAACCTTTGATAGTGTCTTGCATACTAAGGAGACATACACATTCAACATGAACAGGCTCCTACAATTGTTTCACAGTGTATGGAAGTGGGAGGAGTCGGAACATAGTGAAACTCGAAGAGTATGGTTGGAATGTTTTGGGGTTCCGTTGCATGCATGGTCAGTCAACACTTCTAGAACGATAGGAGGTCAATGGGGAGAAGTGGTTGGATGTGACAAAGAGACGGAATTGTGTAACTCGTTCATTGTAGGACGGGTCCAGATTGATACTTGTGTAATGGATGTGATTCAAGAATGGATCCATATAACAATTGGCGCGGGGGGTTTTGATGTTCTAGTGAACGAGATAGGACATGAGGCGTGTAATTTGCACTGTACGGCGAACAGGAGGAATGAAGGGGCAAGTATAGAGTGGAATCATGTTAAAAAAAAGCAGGAACTCAGGAATGGTTACAAGGCAGAGACAGGGAACAGAAGCTTTGCATGGAGGAACCCCAGACGAAGAGTTGTCGATGATGGTAAACCGGAGCGAGGATAAAGATAAGGGAAGAATCGTAATCGCAGACTTAATTTTAAATGAATGGATTAATGGCAGTAATGGCAGTAGAAATTATGATCGCGAGAATAGTGCAACGGTTCAATCTGTAACTGGCAATAATCAAGGAAGGTGCGTTAATTTTGGGGGGAGATGCAGTTCAAGTTACGTGGATGATTCTGATAGAACAATAACATGTGAGTTAAATGGGCTGCGAAGGAAGTCCAATAATAAGCAAAAAAATTTCTTCTCCAAGTGAGTCGTGGGCCAGATGCAATAACATATTGGAGGAGGGGAAAATGGCCTTGGCAGGCCCAAAGTCGTCAACAGCTGCGAATCCATCAGTTGGGCCAAGGTTGAAGGAGCGAGGTAGGGTAGCCAGAGTGAGGCATGGGTTTGGGTCCTCCTTTCCAGAATGAGCAGCAGAAGGTAGCGGTGCTCAGTTCCTCTTCGAGGGGGAAGGCGACGCGACTGATAGCAAAAGAAACGGCGAGACGCGGCTGGTGGGGGACATTTGAAGCCGGTTGCTCTGCACGGTGGGAGAGGGTGTCCGAACTGATGCAGATGTGGCTATTGAGGATGATGAGAGTGCGACTACGGGCGGGACAGGGGTACCAGCAACTATGGATGGTCATGCAGGTCATGGCGAGGTGGTGCAACAGGGAGTGGATGACGACGGAGGTGGAGGATATAAGGGGGGTGCTGCAGAGGGAGGATTAATATTGGGGAGTGGTTGTGACGGTAGAAGGATGGCTGCTGAACATGAAGATGATGGCTATGGAAGGAATCATCTTGGGAACGAGGATGTCACTAATGAAGTAGAGGACAGTGATAGTCAGAGCTCAGAATTGCGGGAACAGTTGCTGGAAAACGGAAGGACTTGGGAGCTGGCCAAAGAGTCAGGTGCTATATTGTATAGAGAAGAGGATGACATTATGGCAATCTTTCAGGCACAAAATGAAGAAATAGATCGCAAAAGGAAAGTGGCAAAGCAGACGGAAAAGATGAGACGGTGCAGACCCAAAAAAAAAAAAACAAGTGTGTACAAAAAAATTTAAATGAATTTTAGTGCATGGAATGTTAGGGGTTTATGGGGTGACGGGAAGTTGAGAATGGTGAAGGACTTAAAGAAAAAATATAGTTTAAATATGTTAGGCCTAATTGAGACTAAAAGACAGGTTGTGACAAATTTTGATGTTGCCAGAATATGGGGGAGAGATGATTTAGGCTGGGAGTATGTAAGCTCTGATGGTGCATCTGGTGGACTACTGTTAATATGGGATGAATCAGTGTTTAAAATGAATAACTACTATAAGGGGGAGAGGTGGCTGTGTGTCGAAGGAGTAATGTTTAAAAAGTAGTTTCCATTGCGCTTTTGTATTGGTCTATGGTCCTCATAATAGAGATGAGAAGTGTCATGTTTGGGAGGAGCTAAGCTATATAGCTGGGTTATGTCAGGTCCTTTGTTGTTTTATGGGGGTTTTAATGAGATAGTACATGTGGAGGAAAGAAAAGGTGCAACTACTGTACCTCGGTCAGGGAAAGAATTCAGGAACTGGATACAAGATATGCAATTAGTAGATTTGGCACTCACTGATCGCGAGTTTACATGGTTTCGAGGTCGCTCTTGCAGTCATATAGATAGAGCTCTGGTTAATGTGGAGTGGCTTGAAGCGTTTCCAGAAACTTGGTTACGAGGGGGCCAAGGGAATTGTCAGATCATTGCCCCCATAATATTGGAGGACAAAACGCTGAGGGGAGGTCCAAGGCCGTTCCGAAGTCTAGATTCGTGGTTTACACATGATGGATTTCTCAGTATGGTTAAAGAGGAATGGAGAGGTTTGGGGGAGATACAGTTCACAGATAAGTTGAAGGCACTGACAATACCACTAGAGAGATGTGATGAACGGATTTTTGCTAGTAAAGAATTCACAATAAATTCCCGTTGCAAGTATAGTTTCTAAACCAAAAATAATCCTTTCATACAAAAATTTGGTTGTCACTAAAACAAACCCAAAAAAATTAAACCGAAGTATTTAAACCTCGGATCATCTCTCAAGGAATTGCAGGGAAGTGTACTTATAATTGGTTATGGAAAAGTATCTTTTTGGATTTTTGAAATAAGGAACAAGAAAAGTAAATTGCAAGAAATTAAATTAATAACTAAGAAAACTCTTGGCAAGGTATGAAAATTAGACATCCTATCCTAGTTATCCTAATCAATTGTGATGAGAATTGTCCATTGCTACCACTTAGTTAACCTCTAACTATGAAGGAAGGTCAAGTGGATGAATCAATTTGATTCCTCAAGTCCTAGTTAACTCCTAAGGAAAGACTAGCTTTAGAGGGATCCAAATCAACTAGCAACTTTCAATTATCAATCAACAAAGGAGTTTGATAACTCAAGAGTCTCCAATTACTCAACCAAAGCCAAAAGGAGAGAAATCTACTCTAAAGCCCAACCAAGCATTTTATCAAACACTTGGAAGGCATAACATAAAGACATAGAAATTAATAAGAGATAATAAAACCTAAACAACCAATTGAAAGTATCAATAACATAAATTGAAAAAAGCAATCATAAATATAAAATACCTCAAATTGCATTAAATAGAGAATCAAATCTAACATGAGAATCCATAAACTAAAATAGCAACATAAAGAGATCAACAAGAAAAATAGATAACTAAAGTGCTAGAGCTAATAAGAGTAGAAGAAAACTAAATTAAAGAAAACTAAATTAAGAATCCTAAAACCTAGAGAGAGGAGAGAGCCTCTCTCTCTAGAAACTACTTCTAAAACCTAAAATTATGTGAATGAAAGTTGTGTGAACGAATGAATGATTTTCCCACTCTACAGCCTCTAATCTGTGTTTTCTGGGCCGAGAACTGGGTCAAAAACAGCCCAGAAATCGCTGGGGGCGAATTCTGATACGCTGAATTTTCACAGATGCACGTGTGCGCGCCGCTTATCTGCTGAGCAACCATGGCAAATTATATATCATTTTGAATCCCCGGATGTTTGCTTTCCAACGTAACTCGAACCGCCTCATTTGGATCTCTGTAGCTCAAGTTATGATAGATTTAGTACAAAGAGGTCAGGCTGGACAGCTTAGCAATTCCTTCAATTTCTTGTAATCCTTCCACTTTTGCATGCTTCCTTTCTGTTCTCTAAGGCATTCCTGCCCTATAAACCCTGAAAACACTTAACACACATATCACGACATCGAATGGTAATAAGAGAGGATTAATAATTAGCAATTTTAAGGCCAAAGAAGCATGTTTTTAATCAAAGCACAGAATTAGGAAGAAAAATGTAAAACATGCAAATTATATGAATAAGTGAGTAAAGAATTGATAAAAATCACTCAAATTAGCACAAGATAAACCATAAAATAGTGGTTTATCAAGATGACACAAGGCTAATTTTGGGGAGATGGACAGTAAGATCACAAAGTTTGAGGAAGAAATCAAGAGAGTTGATGATATGGTTAGCAATGGAGTATATGATACCACGATGGAGGCTAGAAGAAAGGTGCTGGTTACTTGTTGTGAGAGATGGTATGTAAAGAAGGAAATGCATTGGAAACAGATGTCTCGGTCTCGGCACGCGAAGGAGATGGACAAAAATACAAGATACTTTCACAATATGGCTTCAGCAAGAAGATGGAACAATAAGATTGATACACTAGTGATAAACGGTAGAACGGTCAGAAATCAAGCGAGAATCAAGATAGCCATCAGAGAGTTTTACAAGGAATTATATCATCAGGAAGCTACTCCAATGATGGGCTTTAGAGATGGTCTGGTGGGAAAGATAGATGAGGATGATGCTGTGACCTTAGAGAGGATGTCGTCGGCTGAGGAGATCAGAGAGGCTGTGTGGGACTGCAAGTCCTCTAAGGTGCCAGGCTGTGATGGTACAACATGAAGTTCATTAAGAGATGCTGGGATGAGATTGGACCTGAATTTACGACAGCAGTGATGGGGTTCTTTAATTCTTTCAGGTTACCGACTGATAGCAATATTGCTTGGGTAGCATTGGCTCCAAAGTTCGTTGGTGCAAAGGAGATCAAAGACTTGAGACCTATTAGTATGGTGGGGTGAGTCTACAAGGTCATCTCAAAGGTGCTAGTCAGGAGGATGAGATCAGTGATGCCAGGGTTAATAGGGGAGACTCAGAGTGCGTTCGTCAAGGGAAGGAAAATACACGATGGGGCACTTATTGCATGTGAAACAGTAAACTGGCTTAAACAGAGAAAAAAGGAAGCAGCAATAATCAAGCTAGATTTCTAGAAAGCATATGACAGAGTCAAATGGAGCTTTGTGGACTTGGTATTACAAAAGATGGGCTTCGGGCATAAATGGAGAGCTTGGGTTATGGAGTGTGTGGCCACTGCATCTATGTCAGTATTGATAAATGGGTCACCATCTAAGCCTTTCAAAATCGAAAGAGGTTTGAGACAAGGTGACCCGCTTTCTCCCTTCTTATTTGTACTGGTTATGGATATGCTACATTGAATGGTTGGAGAGGCGATCAGGAATGGACGTATATTACCGTTGTTGGTGGGTAGGGGTAGCATAGAATTGTCGCACCTTCAGTTTGCTGATGATACTATTCTGTTCTGCCCACCAGAAGAGGAGACTATTAAGAATTATAAGCGACTTCTGTGATGTTTTGAGTTGATGTCAGGCCTCTGTATTAATTTTGATAAGTCAAGTTTGATTCCGATTAATTGTGAAGAGCAGTGGATACAGCGTATGTGTAACCTTTTGGGTTGTAAGGGGGACACTCTCCCAGTTAAATACCTTGGGATATCCTTAGGAGCAAACCCGAGGTTGGTGAAGACTTGGAAGCCTATTCTGGACAAAGTGGAGGAGAAACTAAGCTTGTGGGAAGCTAAAGTGCTAAACAAAGCTGGGAAGTTGGTGCTCATCAAATCAGTATTGAACAGTTTGCCAGTGTTCTATTTGAGTCTATTTAAGATGCCGAAAGCTGTTGCTGAGAAGTTGATTTCACTACAGAGAAGATTCATGTGGAGTAAGAAAGATGATAGGAATGGTATGGCATTAGTTAGATGGGAAATGGTACAGGCTCCAAAGAAACTAGGTAGCTTGGGAGTTGGTGATGCAATGATTTAGAAATCAGCATTGTTGTTTAAGTGGTGGTGGTGGTTTGCAAAGGAAGAGTGCCCGTTGTGGAAGAAAATTGTATGTTCATGTAATAATCTGAATTCCAATGAGCTACTGTCAACTCAAGCACTACCTACAAGAGGAGGCCCATGGAAAGATATATGCCAGTTGCACATCATGCATGAACGTATAAGGGATAAGATGGTTACAAGTTTGTCCATGGAGATTGGTGATGGGCGACGGACTCAGTTTTGGGAGGATGTATGGCTACTATATGGATCTCTGAAAGACCGGTTCCCGAGGCTTTTCTCTGTTTCAAACCAATGTGGATCCGTTATTGGGGACTGTGGGTTTTGGGATGGGATAGAGTGGATTTGGAATTTCCAATGGAGGCACGAGCCTTTTTAGTGGGAATTGGAGCTTCTAAGTCAATTACATGAGGCTTTGAGACCGATGAAATTAGTAAATAACAAAGAGGATCGAGTGGTTTGGAAATATGATAGGCAAGGTGTTTTTTCAACTAACTCATTTGTGCAGGTGATGCAGGTTGAAGCACTCCCAGAGGTGGTAACCAGCTACAGCTTCACAAGGACCATTTGGAAAGGTTTGGTTCCACCAAGAGTGGAGCTTTTTGCTTGGTTTGTTTTAATAGGCAGGGTGAACACTAAGGAAAGGCTGAGCTAGTTTGGAATTATCAGACAGGAAGATACTATATGTGTGCTATGTAATAATGAATTGGAACATGTATATCACTTGTTTCTAGGATGTGCATTTACGTGGTAGGTGTGGAGTGCTTGGATATCAGGATTTGGTTGTCAATGGTCTTATCCGGGTTTGATGAAAAAGCACTTTCTCAGTTGGACAGAGGAATCGAGGAGTAAGGAGGATCGTAAGCAGCGGTTGAGGTGCTTTTGTGTGGTCATTTGGAATATATGGATGGAAAGGAATAACAGGCTTTTCCAGAATCAAAGCAGAGGTGTTGAAGAAGTCATTAACATGATCGTGAGAAGCGTTAATGAGTGGAGTGGTGTTGATGCCTTTTATTGTTGATGGCTATACCGAAGATGACATGGGGAGTTTATGTGTTTGATTTAGTTATTTAAGTAAGCGTATGCTGCTTGTCTAGCTCTGTTCGCTCTACTGTACTGTGTTGAGCTCTTACTTTCAAAAAAAGAAAGATGACAAATAGAGTTGTTATTAGTTAAGTTAATCTTTATTTAAGTGATTATCCACGGCTTATCTCTTTTAGCAGAAGATACTATTTGTTGACCATTGAATAAGAAGGTAATAAGTGCCTATCACATTACATAACAGAATTTTCACCAACTATAAAAAGCCACCAAAGAAATATACTCACAACTCAACTTAGTATAACAAAAAAATAATGTTCCATAACCAATAAAATTTATTATTTTTAATTAATATTAGTAAATATTTTAAAGTTTAAGTACTAAATTTTAAATTTTAAATACTAAAATTAACTCCTAACAATATAAAAAAAATGTTAGCTAACAGTATTAACTAATATTAATAAAAATTATCTTTAACATTTCTTGTAAGAAAATATATGCAAATAATTTTTATGATTCACATGTATTAATATTTGGATTTAATTTATATAATAAATATCACTGTGAATCAGATTTTTATAGACATCCAACTAACATATCAATACATCAGCAAATAAATTTCACATAACCACCGATTATAGCTTGAAAGGCTCATGAATACTATAAATATATTTGATTAGACAAAAATAGAAAATTATTAAATGGTATCAATACATAAGAATTAAAATAATCTAAATTAAGATAGTTAATATAAGGATCCAAAATGACAGCAATCATGTTAACATATGTAGGTATTTGAGTACAAATTCGTTGTGACAGAGTAATAACGGAAAGTAGGAAAGGAAATAAAAAGAAGGGAGAGTAATCTAGTTGCAAGTTCACATCAACATGAAACTGATCCTTCATAAAAAAAAAACAAATGTTGTTATCATATATATGCCCATCGACTTTTAAGGGAACAAGAAATCCAACAAAATTTTTAAATTTAACAACTTTATTATCTATAAAACTATGTTAGATCTCACGCATTAACATGCAATTTACAACTAGTTGATAAAAGCAAGCTAGCAACAATGGTGACTGATATGTGCGTGTCGATTAAAGCAGGAAGCTCTGATTATTTGGAGAAACATCCAGAGCGCAGAATATCATTTTCCCAAAATTTTTACATTATTGGAGTTACTTTTGCGGCTGGTATTGGTGGCCTTCTATTTGGTTATGATACTGGTACAGTATACATATATGCGTATTGTCTACCATTTCATTAATTAAGAAAAAAAAAGAAAGAAATGATATAGCATATATTTTGTTTTCATTTGTAGGTGTGATATCTGGCGCTCTCTTGTACATAAAAGATGATTTTGAAGTTGTAAAGAACAGTAGTTTTCTTCAGGTAAAAGAGAGAGTGGATTTTCGTTCATTTTCTTTTAATTCGGTAGCTTGTAATTGTGACCATATAGTTATATGAAACGCAATATGTTCTGGTAGGAGAATTGGTAGGTGGTACGCAATACATCACATTTAAAATTTTTAATGGGAAAAGTATATATATATATATATATATATATATATATATATATATATATATATATATATATATATATATATATATAGCATTCAACAACAAAGATAAATTGTGAATTCACGTAACTATGACTATGACACAGTAGGACTAGAGTAGAGTGCCATTTTGCAGCAATTATATGTTCTCATTTTGTTATGTTTGCAGGAACTAATAGTTGCCATGGCCTTAATTGGTGCAATTTTCGGCGCCGCCATTGGTGGTTACATTAATGATTCTTTAGGGCGTAAGGCTGCCACTATTGTGGCAGATATTTGTTTCGCAGTAGGATCACTCTTGATCGCCGTCGCACCAAATCCCACTCTTATCATAGTTGGCCGTTTTTTTGTTGGCCTAGGTGTAGGTTTCGCCTCTGTTACTGCTCCTATGTATATTGCAGAAGTATCACCGTCTGAAATAAGAGGTGGATTAGTTAGTGTCAATTGTCTTATGATCACAACTGGCCAATTTATTTCCTTTGTCATCAATTATGGTTTGACTAGAGTAAGCATACCCAACTCTTTAGCTAACAATACCAATAGTAATAATTTTGTCTTCATCCATCTTGATTTTCTAAGAGCAAAATTATGTGTGCAGGTTCCTGGAACATGGCGTTGGATGCTTGGAATTGCAGGTACACCAGCTGTTATTCAGTTGGTTCTTATGGTCTTTCTTCCTGAGTCCCCCAGATGGCTATATTTGAAGGTAAATGATGATATAAGATCAATGATCATTCATGTGAAGTTCTCTTTATGCAAAAATTATAGGTAATAACTATTAGATAATTTGATATGTTGAACTAAAGTTAATGCTGGAAACCAATTTTTTTTAAACTAACATCAGCCAATTTTGTTATTTTGTTTATCTTAAATTCTAGATCCTAAAACTTAAATTATAAATATAAAATCTAAAGTTGACTAATGTTAGCTAACTAAAAATTAGTTTCATGTACTTTTTTTCTTAAATAAATTATCATCTAATGATTATCAACTATTATTTTCATATGAAGACAACTTTATGTCATTAGTCACCTATAAAATTTGGGTAAAATAAATCCTTATATTGATTTTTTTTGGTACAATAATTAAAAGCTTAGTTACTTTTAACTTGCAGAATAGGAAGGAGGAGGCCACCAATGTTCTTTCTAGGATATACCCATCTCCTCGGTTGGAGGACGAAATAGATATTCTTGAAGCTCACATGGAGCAAGAACAAAAGGATAAGGTCAAAGTTAAATACAGTGATGTATTTAAGTTGAAAGAAATCAGAGTTGCGTTCATATGTGGCGCTGGACTTCAAGCATTCCAACAACTTACCGGTATTAGTGTTATAATGTACTATAGCCCAACAATCATTCAATTGGCTGGCTTCAAATCAAACGAATCGGCTTTGTTCTTATCCCTCATTGTTTCTGCAATTAATGCCGGTGGCACAATTATTGGCATTTACCTTATTGACATTGTAGGGCGAAAGAAGCTTACACTTAGTAGCTTAATAGGTGTGGTTGGATCGTTAATCCTACTCTCTGCTTCATGTTATGTTAGAGGGCATGGCAACCCAAGTTTAGTTTATGGATGGCTTGCTGTTGCGGGTTTGGCTTTGTATATTATATTCTTTGCACCTGGAATGGGTCCTGTTCCTTGGGCTGTAAACACAGAGATATACCCTGAAGAGTTTAGAGGAATATGTGGTGGCATGTCTGCAACAATTAATTGGGTTGGTAGTGTCATCATGTCTATTAGCTTCCTTTCTTTTGTGGATGCTATTGGGCTCGGCGAGAGTTTTATGATTCTTTTGGCTGTTGCTTGTGTTGCAATAGTTTTTGTGATTTTCTATATGCCAGAGACAAAAGGATTGACTTTTGAAGAAGTTTCAAATATTTGGAAGGAGAAAGCCTATGGAAAAGATAAAAACATAGAGAGCATGGTTGAGCAAGCAAGTACATGATCAGCAACTTTTTCCAATACGTTTAAGACTTGTGAAAGCACGAAAAGTCATAAAGTTAGTGTTTGAACATGAAATGAAGAAGAACAAAAAATAAAAGGAGAAGAAATGAAAGATGCAATATATATGTGCATGCGCATGTGTCTGTGTCCTTACTGGTAGCTTTGGCCAAAGAGTTCAAAACACCATCCATGTGGTTGGCTATATAGTTGATCAGGATCATGTCTTTTTCCATGGTCCATGGCCCTTTTCTCACTTCCAAATCTTGAGACAGGTTGAGAGAGTGAGAGAGATTTCGGAGGGGGGTGTTAAGGGAGAAGACTCTAGTGACGTGTGTGACAAGCAATGTAGAGTTAATTTGCATTACAGAGTTAGTTAGATGAAGTGAGAATCTGTTATAGGATCAGTTGAGTGTTAGTTATTGATGTGTTTCTCTATCTTTCACTCTTAGTGTGTAAATAAGTGAGGAAGCTTCATATGTAAATTAATACATTCTTCCAACATCAATTCAATTTAATATTTAGTTCATTCTCTTACCTTTCTTTCTAGTTTTCATACTCTCAACTTGGCAACACAGTGTTCATCAACTTGCTTAATGTGCTTCTAGATCCTAGTCCTCAAGTAGTTCTTGATCTCGTTTCTAGTTCCTCCCAGTATATACTTGGCTATTTTCGACCATGTACAGTCATTATGATTTGATTAATTTATTATGGACAAAAAATGTCATTTTATTACATTAGAATGAACTCAAATCTTATCCAAAAATATTTGATTGATAAATTTTACAAAGATATAAAATAAATAGTTTAATTTTGATGTACTGATATTATATAACATTTAATTTTATATAGTCATATAATCAAATCTGTTAATTTGGATAACTATTCATTCCCTCAATGTAAAAAGTAAGTATTTTTACTAACGTCGTATTATGTTACTGTACACATATTTAAAACTACTTTATTAAGAACGAAGGCTACGATAGTTATACAATGTTAACAACATTTAAAAGGTGGTGTTAAAATTAAAATAATATTTTTAATATTAATAAATATTTTTAATTTGAAAAAAAATAATATATTGCAAAAATATAAATATGTGTTACTTTAAATACTATATATTTATATATATCAACCTTGCTATATATAAAAAATGAAAATTTATATTTTTATAAATTATCTTCCATATTTTTGTAATCAATCTCTAAATTAAAAATATTAAGTTTATATATTTATGATACTAAAATTGTTTAACACCACTGATTGATATATATATATATAGCTCGCTCTAAGGCTCGTTTAGTGGACTATAAGGCTCCTATTCACAGCCTTTGAATTCCGTCCTCTTACGTGAACATGCTGAGGTTATTCTCTGTGCTGGTGCCATTGGAAACCCTCAGCTCCTGCTGCTTAGCGGCATTGGCCACAGGCCTTATCTCTCTTCATGGGGAATTCAAGTGGCCCATCAAATGTTATATATATGATGTCATATTGTACAAGGATAGTTGAAAATCAATGTTAGAATAAATACATAAATGATCTCTTCTACTATGACTAATTTTTTAATTACATGACACAAATATAAAAGATGAGATCCACCTCTTCATCTCTCACTTTTTAGACAAATCAGATACAATTATTCAAATTCTTTAAGAACCAAATAAATTTTCTACATAAATATGTGTCAAGAGAGTGTCTACTACTAGTGTGTGGGGTTGAGAGAAAACTAGTTAGTTAAAACATGTGCAATGATTTCTTGAAAAAGAAGGTATGAATTGAATTTAAAATGTACTAATTTAATCCTACTCTCTGCTTCATGTCATGTTAGAGGACATGGCAACCCGAGTTTAGTTTATGGATGGCTTGCTGTTGCGGGTTTGGCTTTGTATATTATATTCTTTGCACCTGGAATGGGTCTTGTTCCTTGGGCTGTGAACACTGAGATATACCTTGAAGAGTTTAGAGGAATATGTGGTGGCATGTCTGCAACAATTGTCATCATGTCTATTAACTTCCTTTCTTTTGTGGATGCGATTGGGCTTGGTGAGTTTTATGATTCTTTTGGCTGTTGCTTGTGTTGCAATAGTTTTTGTGATTTTCTGCATGCCAAAGACAAAAGGGTTGACTTTTGAAGAAGTTTCAAATATTTGGAAGGAGAAAGCTTACGAAAAAGTTGTGATCAACAACTTTTTCCAATACGCCTAAAACTTGTGAAAGCGCGAAAAGTCATAAAGCTAGGGTTTGAACATGAAATGAAGAAGAATAAAAAATAAAAGGAGAAGAATTGAAAAATGCAATATATATGTACGTGCACATGTGTCAGCGTGCTTACTGGCAGCTTTGGCCAAAGAAAAGGGGAAAACGTTAATGGAGAAGACAGTGATGAGTGGTGACATGTGTGATATACAATAGAGTTAGTTAGATGAAGTGAGAATCTGTTATAGGATCAATTGAGTGTTAGCTATTGATGTGTTATCCTTCATTCTTAGTGTGTAGATAAGTGAGGTAGCTTCATGTGTAAACTAATTCATTCCACTATCAATTCAATTTCATTTTCTAAGTTCATTCTATTAACTTTCTCTTTGGTTTTAATCTCTTTCAATACTTTTACATGATATCAGAGTTGGTCATGATCAATCTTGGCCTTAACTCTCATCATCATCATTATTATCGTTGCTAAGAACACCTTGGTTCCTCTACTGATAAGCAATAGTATTTTTTAACGATAAAACAAAAGGTTATGCCACAATGATGAAATTGAATATTTTCAGCACATGAAGAATGTATGTAAATAGACTTGTATTTAGACGTGTGTTATCAGGGACGGATTGAGGTTCAAAGGAGGAGGACACTTGCCCTCACTAAGTTTAAAAAAAAGTAATAGTTTTATACAAATATATATTATTGTCCCCAGTATAATTATATTTTTACCTCCACAAAAAACTATAAAATTTTATTTTGAGATTTATATTAATTTTTTTATTAAATTTAACATGTAACAATATTTATTTTGTTAAATTTGATTTAATATCAAAATTAAAATTAATTAAATAAATTAACTCAATAAAAATTAATGAATAGTGATAATATAATTTTTGAAATTAATAAATTAATTAATTATCAAACTAAATATTAGTTTTCTAAATATAAGTAAAATTACTAGTATTTTTTGTCTTCAAAAATTAGTTGAGATAAAAAAAATAATATCTATTTTTAATTAATAATTTTATTTTAAAATTATTTAATATTTTTTTAATCTTAAATCTGAAATAAGTTTGCTTGTAACAACTATTTTGGGTGAAACAGTGTTTTATGTCATAAATATTGTAACAAATAAATTTTTTAATTGAATGGGTGGTAATTAATATTTTAAAATTGTAATGAATAGTAGAACAATTGTTTACAAATATGAAAGTTAATTTTGATATATTAAAATATGTATATTTTTTACATAGTCATTTCATCACATTTATTCTTTTAGATAAATATTTACATGATGAATGTAAAAGGTATTTTTTTTTACATTATAATACATAATTGAATGGATTCATAAAATCTTTAATTTGACAATATATTAAAATTAAATTAAAAAATATATAAAAATATTTAATTATTTTAAAAAGAAAGAGAGAAAATTTATTGTAAATTAAGTTTTTATTATTTTATAGCAACATATCTGAAGGTTGTAGAAGGCTTACAGAAGGGGAGTTAAATCTATGCCTTTCTTTTTGTTACTGATTCTGTTTGAACTCAGCAGCGGAAATTTATGAGACAATTTCGTTTTGTCTCATGAATATCAGAAAACAGAACAGAGCAGAGAAGAGAAAAGCTAACACCACCATGTATCCTGGTTCGGTTGCCTTGTGCTATGCAACCTACGTCCAGTCTCCACCACAACAGTGGTGGAATTTCTACTATAGTTAAAGTATTACATACACCAATTTCACAGGATTAACACAATCATTTCACACTTAAGTTCTAACCTAACTTGACATTGGCTATGCTAATACCCAGGGGCGGAGCTAGACTAACTATTTAGGGGGGGCGGTGTTTAATAATTTACTAAAAATATTTTATATTACTATTTCTATTGATAAAATAAAAAAAATAAATATATAATCTCAATCAAAGTAAGACAATAATATATTAAAGTTACCACTTACAGTTTTGTATCATGAAAATGCTATTCGACGTTTTTTTTTTTATTTTCAAAATCATCTATAATTGAATTTGTGTCGAAAATAGCTGCTAATTCTTTTTCTATATAGATGACCAAATTGTCTGCAAGAAATTCATCAGCCATTTTGCTTCTGAGACTTGTCTTAACAATTTTCATTGTTAAAAAGGCTCTTTCTGTTGTTGCTGTAGACACTGGTAGAGTCAAAACAAGACGTATTAATCTATCAACCATGTGATAAGTTCTTGATTTTCCCGTTTCTTGCAACTTCTTGCATAATTCAGAAAGTGTACCAATGCCTTTCAAATGATTTGGTATATTATGCTGATAATGTTGCAACTGAGATTTCAAAATATTAACTCATTAGAAGGAAAGTCAAGGGGATAAAACTTCTCTGCTAACTTGCTAATTTCTTCAATATTAAATGATTTGACATTGTCTTTAGGATCCAAAGCACAACTCAAAGTCAAAAGCTATATTGTTTGCTCATTAAATCTACCATTTAACTCTTGTATTGGAGTAGTAATAGTAGAAGCATCTTCATTCTCTTGATCTTTTCTTTTAAAAAATATATCAATGATTTTGAACTTACTCATAATTCAAATGGCCAAATAAGTTCCTATAATTAAAAATATATTTAGCAAAAAGTGTAAATTACAATCTAGATCTTTATAAAATATAAAAATTATATTTCAATTCAAAATAAGATATTAAAATTCAGAACAATAAAACTAATATTGTAGTATAAATAATATAACCTTGTAATTAAATAGTTAACTAATAAAAAAACTAAATATACAAACTAACATATAATAACAAAAACTTAATTAACAAATAATAATAAATTAAGTAAATAACTAAATATATTAAAAAATATAAAAAAATTAGATAAGACTAACAGAAAAATAATAATAGAAAAGTCAATAGTTCAATAATTTTCTTAAAATAAAAAAGAATAAAAATAGAACCTTTTTTGAGAAACAGTAGTGAAGAATCACTTGTTGAATTACTATCTTTTTTCTTAATTTGAAAAAAAAAAAACAAGAGTCAAAGAGGTAACAGATAAGAAGATTAAAGAGATAAAGAAAAAGAAGAATAAGAAAAGTAAAAAATTGTTACCTGCAAAGTGAAAGTAAAAAGTGTAGGAACAAAAAGAGGGATTGGAAAAATATGCGAACAAACAGGAAGGGGGGCTGGGCGGCTGGCAAATAAAAAAAGGGGTGGGAATTGGGAATTGGGAAATGGGCTATTAGGAAGGGGGGCTGGGCGGTTGGCAAATAAAAAAAAGGGTGGGAATTGGGAAATGGGTTATTGGGCTATTTTTTTATGAATTAAAGGGGGGCTGGGAATGTAATACGAAAAAAAAGGGAGGGGGCTGGGAAATAAAAACAGGAGGGAGCTAGACTTTTTTTTAAATGAAAATTAAAATTTTGGGGGGGCCATTGCCCCCCTTTAATAGTATGTACCTCCGCCCCTGGTAGGCAAGTTGAGTTGAATTGGTGCTTACCTGGTCTAGATCTAGCTAACAGAGGAGGTAACTAAAAATCTTCTAACGCGATCGAATGCAGATGTAAAGACCCAATTCTTCATAATTTCTTCTCTAGTCCGTGTGAAAGGAGAGAAATAACTAGATTTTTTAGCACTCTAGCATTTAAGAGAGCTACATCAAGAATTGATACGGATGTCTTGCCGTTTTCCATCATGAGTTTTTTGCATCTAATGTTGCTTTTCTCTTTTTGTTATCTCTATTTCTTTCATCTATTGATAAGTCTCTTGGGAGTCCCTCAATTTTTTTTCAATCCCTCTAATGTGAACATATGTTTCTAAATTTTTTTAAAATAAATATTTTCATTAGGAATATACATTAATTTGAGGGTATTTACAGATTTTCATCAAGTGCCTTATCTCATTTACAGTGTAAACAATATAAGTTTGCTATATCTCGTTTACACTGTAAACGAGATAAGTCCAGAGAGCAACTATAAATGGAAGTCGTTCACAGTGTTTCAGACTCCATATTTCTCTCACATTTCTCTCATTTCTCTCTTTCTTGCACTGTTTTCTTGATATTTATTAGTTCCTCGGACATTATGGCATGCCCGGATGCACGGGACCTTGACATCAACTGCCTCAACGCTAGTTAGCACATTGCGGGAGCCATCGACTTTGAGGTTAGTGTTATCTTTATTGTTTAAATTAATAAGTCTATGCGATTTTATTTCGAGAACTTTTATAGAGTTAGTGTTTTAACAAATGAGTAGGCTGGATGATATTGAGGTAACACAATTTAGGTTAGTTGGCAAGTTAGTAACATGAGTTAGGTGTATAATTTACTCATAGTGAAAGTTAGATAAGTAATTACTTTGATTTGATTAGTTAATTAAATTTTTTCACATACCGTGTTAGGGAGACAACTCTGCAACGCTTGGAGCAATCACGACACCTCATTGTACAACTCCTCCCAATCCCCATATATCTAGGCAATTGCCTTTTGTTTTACCATCCAATCCTTCTAGTATGACGGCTTGAAGTTATAGCTCTCTCTCACTATTCTCTGTAGAGCAGGAATGGTCACTGATGGATTGGACTGTATGAGTGGCAGGATAATTTTGCATATGAGATTGCCGTCCAACTGTCGGTGATCCTGTGACATGGTGGGGCCAGACACGTGTGTGGTTCGCCGAATTTACGCACCTTCCTAACCATTTTAAATACAGTCGAATTAAAATCTAAACAAAATAAGAACGATGAAGAAGATAATGAATTAAAATATAATAACACTCACCAATATATGAAATTCTGTCGGAGGGCGACACGGAGACTCCAAGGACAACCATCTGTAAATTGCCGGCAATGTATGTGATACTTGAATTGATCCGACTCGACTATTCGATACTCGGCACTTCTCCGGATGCTGTAATTCATCACGCCTTGCAGCACTGCCTCTTTGCTTTTGAATCTATAACCAACCTAAAACTCCACACCACCATCAGTGTTGTAATCGTCGGCCCCCATATTCAAAAACGAAGTTTCCTCGTGCATTGCATCCAAATCTAATGTATGGTAGTAGCTGGGTACAGATGATAACTCTGGAATTGGACGCAGAACAGGCAAAAGGTATTGAACTGATCCATCAACAGGAGTCTCAGGTATGAACTCATTGTCTTCGTCGTTGTCAGAGGAACCACTTTTGTGGCTATCGGCAATGTACTCTTCGTCGGATTCCCCATCCTCAACGTCCATTTCCTGCACTGGACTAGCACAGTGCAACGGTCGTGGTGTGAGCGGAGGGTCATCCGGTACAAAATTTGAGCCGCCAGCACCACCACCACCACCATCACGAACTTACGCAGAAAGCTCCATCACTTGTTCAACTATAATTCTGCCGTGCACGTCAAACAAGGCGCACATGCTTGCTCATCGCCATCGAGCCAGAATAGACGAAACCAAAATACACCATTCCCCATCGGTGCTAGCATCATAAACCCAACTCTACCAACCTCTTTTCTCTCACCACCACCGACGTGCGTTAATATCATACTCTTTAACTCGAACAACGAATTTGCTCTTTGAGTTCAGAACAATGCAGGATTCTCATACTCAAATATAACCCTGCTGTCATTGTTTCTCATCTGACAGTTGGGATACACCATCACAACAAAGAAACCACTGTCACTAGATATTTTTGCTAATTTTTTTGAAGAAAAACAGTAGAAAAAGAAGAATTGAGATATTTTTGAGGAATACCAGTGGTTTCCTAATCCTTTTATAAGGAGTTATTTTTGTCCTATTCTATCTTGTTTTCTGTGTAAACGTTTTTTACTCCTATGTATCTCGTTTACACTATAAAAGAGATAAGTTTTGTCATATCTCGTTTACATGACTAAACAACTATTTCTCACGTATCCCGTTTGTAAACGTGATACATTATCACATGTTCATGTTTTATCTCGTTTACAAATAGTTAAACTTATCTCGTCTACAGTATAAACGAGATAAGACACTTTATGAAAATTGGTAAATATCCTCAAATTAACGTATATTCGTAATTTAAATATTTATTTTATTTATTTAAAAAAATCCTATGTTTCTACCTTATTCAATTAATAAAGTATTAATATCTTTTAAAAAAATACATTTATGCTATATCTATTTATAATAAATTAATAATTAAAAAAATTATTTTAATTGAGCTTTAGACGCACTTTTTATTTATTGTAGACTATTGACCAATATGTATTTCTGAGTTAATACTATTTTTTTTCTTTTTTACGTTAAAAATATTAGCCATATTCATTTGCGTTCTGTATATATTTGGTTCAATGCTCCTCACTTAGCTTTTCTTTATCTTAGTTTAGCGTGTTTTTCCTATTTATAAATAATCTTTTTATGTTGATATTCTTGTTCAACATAATTTATATATCATTTTAGAGTTTGAATATACTCCTCTATTTCAAAATATATTTTTTTTTATACTCAACCGAACTTACACTCATATTTTAAAATATTTGTCACCTTAGAGTAGTTTTGTAAACCCCGAGAAAATAATAAATAGTTAGCGAATAAATTAATTATTAACCAAAGTGATTAGAAAATGGGATTTGATAGTTTAATGTGATAGAGAAAATTAAAACGAGAATTTCGATACTAATTTTAAAGAATTTTGATACTAGTTTTGTAACTCCAGATTTCTATTTTCATTTCTTTAGTCTAAATATTGTTAGTAGGCCTAGTCATAGAATGAAGTTAGGAAATTGTGGTAACTTGAAGGTGAAGAAATATTTGTTTAAAAGGTAATAAGTGATTAGAGGAGATGGTATTTGATCGATAAAGATGAGAAAAATGGTATAAGAGGTAACTGAGAGAGTAAAGTGACATTAATAATGATGAGATGAGACATGAATCTTAATGATGTTCAATAATTGAGAATGATGAGATGAGATGTGAATCACTGTGAGATTGGAAATGATAAATTGTAAGAAACGATTGAATAACTTGAGTTTGGGGCGTTGCCCTCCCCATGTCACGGGATTTTTTCTGTGGTTATTATTGAGCTTGGGGTGTTGTTTCCCCATGTCAGCCTGGGATTCGTCCCGTGGATAACATTCAGCTTGGGGTATTGTCTTCCCCATATCAACTTGGAGTATTGTTTTCCCCATGTAAGCTTGGGATTCGTCCCATGGATATTATTAAGCTTGTGGGCGTTCTTTTCCCCATGTCAGCTTGGGGATTCTCCCCATGGTCTATTTTTGAGCTTGAGAACATGTCGGGATGGCTACGTAACCGACAGTTGATACCAACGGCCATAGGATAGGCATGCATCATATGCATTTGTATGTATGGATTGTTTGTGCATTAATTGAGATTGCCTAATTGATTATAACATGCTAATTGTAATAATTGATATCTGTATTCTACCTGTGCTTGCTTTGTCTGCTTGTCTGTCTTTGCAATTACCGGAGATGGGGGAACGGAGGAAAGGCGGAGAGATTGAGGATTCTATTTAAGTTCCAGCTAGATTTAAGGAGGTGATTTAGTTGAGAAAGCCTTAGAGAACCACCCTGATTTATGGTTTCTGTTTAGTTCTTTAAGTTTTATAATCTGAGTGTCGGCATTGTAGGATTGCCTCTGGCATTCCCAAGACCTTATATATTATGTGCATGGCACCTTTATCATGCTAAGAACCTCTGGTTCTCACCCCATACTGTGTTGTGTTTTTCAGATGCAGGTCGAGAGACTGCTCGCTAGGCGTCTGGACTTCTGAAGCAGAGTAGTTCCTGGGTTTATTTTGATATATAGCTTATGTATATACATATACTTTAACTCTCTCCGATTGACTTGTTATTTTGTTCCTCTTAGAGGCTAATGGAGAGCTAGGATTTTATTTATGTATTTTGGGCTTTGGGATATGTATATATGTATGTAAATATTCTTCGGCCAGCCTTGGCTTCGCAGGCTGAGTTCGGAGCTTGTTATTTTGTATCTTTTTGGCTCTCTACCCCTAGTTTCTGTTATATTATGTTCGTTGACTGTCGGTTACTTCGCACGCAAGTAACCACGTTCCTGAGCGTTGCGCTGTTTATTTTCACAAATTTTGTTTGACCAATCCTTCAAGGCTCCTAGTATACTACATTCTTTCGACTATTATATATATTTATATCCTATCTTAGAGGTCGTAGCAACTCGCCACCTCTGTTTTACATCCTAGGTGTAAAACTCTATGTGGTAGGGTGTTACAAGTTTCGGTTCATTGAAAATTTAATATATTTAAATATAAATTATATCCTAATACAATAATGAAGTTTCAATGCATAAAATTTTTAAAGTAAAAGTATCTTCGAATGCAAGTATTATTTAACCGTGTTTTTCAATTTTATGATTTTATTATTTTTATCCTTATTTTAAATATTAATTTTTAATCATTATTTACAATTTTTGAAACAGAATTTTCTGTCAAAATAATATATTTCTTTCCTAGAATTGTAAAATCTAATAATTTTTCATATCCATATTAAATACTAATTTGGGAACTAATTCTTATATACACCATGAAAGAAGAGTGATTTTTTCTCTAATTAGTTATCACAAATATTTAAGAAAAGAGAGAAAAAATATAATAAAAAAGGATAAAAAATTGATGAATGGTTATAAACTATAACATGGGGCTTAAAATTTTTTATTCGAAGAGGAAAATATCTCTAGTTTCGAAAGGATAGAATTAAATATCTCATGTTTATCGTTAATTTAAACTAATTAATATAGAACACAACATGATTAATATATGTGCATGTCGTAATTTATTGACTAACGATATATTTTTAAATAATAAATATACCACAATTTCAATGGTTAATGATAGCATTTTCGTTGACCGTCAAATAAAAAGATGACAAATAACTCTAAAATCATACACTTGCATTAAAAAAATTATTCTCTTGTTGAGCGAGAGAGAGAGAGAGAGAGAGAGAGCGAGAATGAGAGAGAGCGAGCGAGAGCAAGTGTGTGGGCGGGAAACATAGGGAGGGGTAGATCTAAGGAACTTGATAAGTATCCTAGGGTTTGGAATCGAGAAGAGTATCAGCGGTTAGAGAATGAATCCTTCTCCATTTTCGTGAGTAACCTCCCAGAAGACATATCAAAGAGGGAGTTATTCTGCCTATTCAACTGGATGGGATGTATCAATGATATATATCTATCCCGGAAACAGAAAAATGGATTCATGTATATGTTTACTTTTATTTGGTACACAACAAAAGGAGGAACTTTGAAAGCAATAGCAGAAATGAATCGATTGTGGCTGAGAAGTAAAGTTGTATCTGTGGGAGAAGCTAAATATATAAGAATGTTGGGAACATGGAACATAGCCAACGGGAATAGAGGTGATGTCACAATTTCGATGGTAGTGGAGCATGATCCTTTGATATCTGGACGGGACCCAAGGACGAAGGAGGTTGAAAAAGAACCAAATGGAAATGGCTGGACTAAGAAGGTAGAAATAGAAGCTGTGACAGAAAATTTGGAATGGCTGCAGAGAAGCCTTGTAGGGGGCACGATGAAGCCTATTGATTTTGATTCTTTGAAGGAAATGATTGCGAAAAAATCCCAAATGTAGTCCAAGTTCGGGAAATGGGAGCTTACAAAGCGCTCTTAACCTTTGATAGTGTCTTGCATACTAAGGAGATATACACATTCAACATGAACAGGCTCCTACAATTATTTCACAGTGTATGGAAGTGGGAGGAGTCGGAACATAGTGAAACTCGAAGAGTATGGTTGGAATGTTTTGGGGTTCCGTTGCATGCATGGTCAGTCAACACTTCTAGAACGATAGGAGGTCAATGGGGAGAAGTGGTTAGATGTGACAAAGAGACGGAATTGTGTAACTCGTTCACTGTAGGACGGGTCCAGATTGATACTTGTGTAATAGATGTGATTCAAGAATGGATCCATATAACAATTGGCGCGGGGGGTTTTGATGTTCTAGTGAAGGAGATAGGATATGAGGCGTGTAATTTGCACTGTACGGCGAACAGGAGGAATGAAGGGGCAGGTATAGAGTGGAATCATGTTAAAAAAAGCAGGAACTCAGGAATGGTTACAAGGCAGAGACAGGGAACAGAAGCTTTGCATGGAGGAACCCCAGACGAAGAGTTGTCGATGATGGTAAACTGGAGCGAGGAAGAAGATAAGGGAAGAATCGTAATCGCAGTAATGGCAGTAGAAATCATGATCGCGAGAATAGTACAACGGTTCAATCTGTAACTGGCAATAATCAAGGAAGGTGCGTTAATTTTGGGGGAAGATGCAGTTCAAGTTACGTGGCTGACTCTGATAGAACAATAACATGTGAGTTAAATGGGCTGCGAAGGAAGTCCAATAATAAGAAAAAAAATTCCTTCTCCAAGTGAGTCTTGGGCCAGATGCAATAACATATTGGAGGAGGGAAAATGGCCTTGGCAGGCCCAAAGTCGTCAACAACTGCGAATCCATCAGTTGGGCCAAGGTTGAAGGAGCCAGGTTGCCAGAGTGAGGCATAGGTTTGGGTCCTCCTTTCCAGAATGAGCAGCAGAAGGTAGCGGCGCTCAGTTCCTCTTCGAGGGGGAGGGCGACGCGACTGATAGCAAAAGCAACGGCGAGACGCGGCTGGCGGGGGACATCCGAAGCCGGTTGCTCTGCACGGTGGGAGAGGGTGTCCGAACTGATGCAGATGCGGCATTTGAGGATGATGAGAGTGCGACTACGGGCGGGACAGGGGTACCGGCAACTATGGATGGTCATGCAGGTCATGGCGAGGTGGTGCAACAGGGAGTGGATGACGACGGAGGTGGAGGATATAAGGGGGTGCTGTAGAGGGAGGATTAATATTGGGGAGTGGTTGTGACGTAGAATGATGGCTGCTAAACATGAAGATGATGGCTATGGAAGGAATCATCCTGGGAACGAGGATGTCACTAATGAAGCAGAGGACAGTGAAGTCAGAGCTCAGAATTGCGGGAACAGTTGCTGGAAAACAGAAGGACTTGGGAGCTGGCCAAAGAGTCAGGTGCTATATTGTTTAATGAAGAGGATGACATTATTGCAATCTTTCAGGTACAAAATGAAGAAATAGCTCGCAAAAGGAAAGTGGCAAAGCAGAAGGAAAAGATGAGACGGTGCAGACCCAAAAAAAAAAAAAACAAGTGCGTACAAAAAATTTTAAATGAATTTTAGTGCATGGAATGTTAGGGGTTTATGGGGTGACGGGAAGTTGAGAATGGTGAAGGACTTAAAGAAAAATTATAGTTTAAATATGTTAGGCCTGATTGAGACTAAAAGACAGGTTGTGATGAATTTTGATGTTGCCAGAATATGGGGGAGAGATGATTTAGGCTGGGAGTATGTAAGATCTGATGGTGCATCTGGTGGGCTGCTGTTAATATGGGATAAATCAATGTTTAAAATAAATAACTGCTATAAGGGGAGAGTTGGATGTGTGTCGAAGGAGTAATGTTTAAAGAGTAGTTTCCATTGCGCTTTTGTATTGGTCTATGGTCCTCATAATAGAGATGAGAAGTGTCATGTTTGGGAGGAGCTAAGCTATATAGCTGGGTTATGTCAGGTCCCTTGTTGTTTTATGGGAGATTTTAATGAGATAGTACATGTGGAGGAAAGAAAAGGTACAACTACTGTACCTCAGTCAGAGGAAGAATTCAGGAACTGGATACAAGATATGCAATTAGTAGATTTGGCACTCACTGATCGCGAGTTTACATGGTTTTGAGGTCGCTCTTGCAGTCATATAGATAGAGCTCTGGTTAATGTGGAGTGGCTTGAAGCGTTTCCAGAAACTTGGTTACGAGGGGGCCAAGGGAATTGTCAGATCATTGCCCCCATAATACTGGAGGACAAAACGCTGAGGGGAGGTCCAAGGCCGTTCCGAAGTCTAGATTCGTGGTTTACACATGATGGATTTCTCAGTATGGTTAAAGAGGAATGGAGAGGTTTGGGGGAGATACAGTTCACAGATAAGTTGAAGGCACTGACAATACCACTAGAGAGATGTGATGAACGGATTTTTGCTAGTAAAGAATTCACAATAAATTCCCGTTGCAAGTATAGTTTCTAAACCAAAAATAATCCTTTCATACAAAAATTTGGTTGTCACTAAAACAAACCCAAAAAAATTAAACCGAAGTATTTAAACCTCGGATCGTCTCTCAAGGAATTGCAGGGAAGTGTACTTATAATTGGTTATGGAAAAGTATCTTTTTGGATTTTTGAAATAAGGAACAAGAAAAGTAAATTGCAAGAAATTAAATTAATAACTAAGAAAACTCTTGGCAAGGTATGAAAATTAGACATCCTATCCTAGTTATCCTAATCAATTGTGATGAGAATTGTCCATTGCTACCACTTAGTTAACCTCTAACTATGAAGGAAGGTCAAGTGGATGAATCAATTTGATTCCTCAAGTCCTAGTTAACTCCTAAGGAAAGACTAGCTTTAGAGGGATCCAAATCAACTAGCAACTTTCAATTATCAATCAACAAAGGAGTTTGATAACTCAAGAGTCTCCAATTACTCAACCAAAGCCAAAAGGAGAGAAATCTACTCTAAAGCCCAACCAAGCATTTTATCAAACACTTGGAAGGCATAACATAAAGACATAGAAATTAATAAGAGATAATAAAACCTAAACAACCAATTGAAAGTATCAATAACATAAATTGAAAAAAGCAATCATAAATATAAAATACCTCAAATTGCATTAAATAGAGAATCAAATCTAACATGAGAATCCATAAACTAAAATAGCAACATAAAGAGATCAACAAGAAAAATAGATAACTAAAGTGCTAGAGCTAATAAGAGTAGAAGAAAACTAAATTAAAGAAAACTAAATTAAGAATCCTAAAACCTAGAGAGAGGAGAGAGCCTCTCTCTCTAGAAACTACTTCTAAAACCTAAAATTATGTGAATGAAAGTTGTGTGAACGAATGAATGATTTTCCCACTCTACAGCCTCTAATCTGTGTTTTCTGGGCCGAGAACTGGGTCAAAAACAGCCCAGAAATCGCTGGGGGCGAATTCTGATACGCTGAATTTTCACAGATGCACGTGTGTGCGCCGCTTATCTGCTGAGCAACCATGGCAAATTATATATCATTTTGAATCCCCGGATGTTTGCTTTCCAACGTAACTCGAACCGCATCATTTGGATCTCTGTAGCTCAAGTTATGATAGATTTAGTACAAAGAGGTCAGGCTGGACAGCTTAGCAATTCCTTCAATTTCTTGTAATCCTTCCACTTTTGCATGCTTCCTTTCTGTTCTCTAAGGCATTCCTGCCCTATAAACCCTGAAAACACTTAACACACATATCACGACATCAAATGGTAATAAGAGAGGATTAATAATTAGCAATTTTAAGGCCAAAGAAGCATGTTTTTAATCAAAGCACAGAATTAGGAAGAAAAATGTAAAACATGCAAATTATATGAATAAGTGAGTAAAGAATTGATAAAATTCACTCAAATTAGCACAAGATAAACCATAAAATAGTGGTTTATCAAGATGACACAAGGCTAATTTTGGGGAGATGGACAGTAAGATCACAAAGTTTGAGGAAGAAATCAAGAGAGTTGATGATATGGTTAGCAATGGAGTATATGATACCACGATGGAGGCTAGAAGAAAGGTGCTGGTTACTTGTTGTGAGAGATGGTATGTAAGGAAGGAAATGCATTGGAAATAGATGTCTCGGTCTCGGCACACGAAGGAGATGGACAAAAATACAAGATACTTTCACAATATGGCTTCAGTAAGAAGATGGAATAATAAGATTGATACACTAGTGATAAACGGTAGAACGGTTAGAAATCAAGCGAGAATCAAGATAGCCATCAGAGAGTTTTACAAGGAATTATATCATCAGGAAGCTACTCCAATGATGGGCTTTAGAGATGGTCTGGTGGGAAAGATAGATGAGGATGATGCTGTGACCTTAGAGAGGATGTCGTCGGCTGAGGAGATCAGAGAGGCTGTGTGGGACTGCAAGTCCTCTAAGGTGCCAGGCTGTGATGGTACAACATGAAGTTCATTAAGAGATGCTGGGATGAGATTGGACTTGAATTTACGACAGCAGTGATGGGGTTCTTTAATTCTTTCAGGTTACCGACTGATAGCAATATTGCTTGGGTAGCATTGGCTCCAAAGTTCGTTGGTGCAAAGGAGATCAAAGACTTGAGACCTATTAGTATGGTGGGGTGAGTCTACAAGGTCATCTCAAAGGTGCTAGTCAGGAGGATGAGATCAGTGATGCCAGGGTTAATAGGGGAGACTCAGAGTGCGTTCGTCAAGGGAAGGAAAATACACGATGGGGCACTTATTGCATGTGAAACAGTAAACTGGCTTAAACAGAGAAAAAAGGAAGCAGCAATAATCAAGCTAGATTTCTAGAAAGCATATGACAGAGTCAAATGGAGCTTTGTGGACTTGGTATTACAAAAGATGGGCTTCGGGCATAAATGGAGAGCTTGGGTTATGGAGTGTGTGGCCACTGCATCTATGTCAGTATTGATAAATGGGTCACCATCTAAGCCTTTCAAAATCGAAAGAGGTTTGAGACAAGGTGACCCGCTTTCTCCCTTCTTATTTGTACTGGTTATGGATATGCTACATTGAATGGTTGGAGAGGCGATCAGGAATGGACGTATATTACCGTTGTTGGTGGGTAGGGGTAGCATAGAATTGTCGCACCTTCAGTTTGCTAATGATACTATTCTGTTCTGCCCACCAGAAGAGGAGACTATTAAGAATTATAAGCGACTTCTGTGATGTTTTGAGTTGATGTCAGGCCTCTGTATTAATTTTGATAAGTCAAGTTTGATTTCGATTAATTGTGAAGAGCAGTGGATACAACGTATGTGTAACCTTTTGGGTTGTAAGAGGGACACTCTCCCAGTTAAATACCTTGGGATATCCTTAGGAGCGAACCCGAGGTTGTTGAAGACTTGGAAGCCTATTCTGGACAAAGTGGAGGAGAAACTAAGCTTGTGGAAAGCTAAGGTGCTAAACAAAGCTGGGAAGTTGGTGCTCATCAAATCAGTATTGAACAGTTTGCCAGTGTACTATTTGAGTCTATTTAAGATGCCGAAAGCTATTGCTGAGAAGTTGATTTCACTACAGAGAAGATTCATGTGGAGTAAGGAAGATGATAGGAATGGTATGGCATTAGTTAGATGGGAAATGGTATAGGCTCCAAAGAAACTAGGTAGCTTGGGAGTTGGCGATGCAATGATTCGGAAATCAGCATTATTGTTTAAGTGGTGGTGACGGTTTGCAAAGGAAGAGTGCCCGTTGTGGAAGAAAATTGTATGTTCATGTAATAATCTGAATTCCAATGAGCTACTGTCAACTCAAGCACTACCTACAAGAGGAGGCTCATGGAAGGATATATGCCAGTTGCACATCATGAATGAACGTATAAGGGATAAGATGGTTACAAGTTTGTCCATGGAGATTGGTGATGGGCGACGGACTCAGTTTTGGGAGGATGTATGGCTACTATGTGGATCTCTGAAAGACCGGTTCCCGAGGCTTTTCTCTGTTTCAAACCGATGTGGATCCGTTATTGGGGACTGTGGGTTTTGGGATGGGATAGAGTGGATTTGGAATTTTCAATGGAGGCACGAGCCTTTTTAGTGGGAATTGGAGCCTCTAAGTCAATTGAATGAGGCTTTGAGACCGATGAAATTAGTAAATAACAGAGAGGATCAAGTGGTTTGGAAATATGAGAGGCAAGGTATTTTTTCAACTAACTCATTTGTTCAGGTGATGCAGGTTGAAGCACTCCTAGAGGTGGTAACCAGCTACAGCTTCACACGGACCATTTGGAAAGGTTTGGTTCCACCAAGAGCGGAGCTTTTTGCTTGCGGTTTGTTTTAATAGGTAGGGTGAACACTAAGGAAAGGCTGAGCTGGTTTGGAATTATCAGACAGCAAGATACTATATGTGTGCTATGTAATAATGAATTGGAACATGTATATCACTTGTTTCAAGGCTGTGCATTTACGTGGTAGGTGTGGAGTGCTTGGATATCAGGATTTGGTTGTCAATGGTCTTATTCGGGTTCGATGAAAGAGCACTTTCTCAGTTGGACAGAGGAATCGAAGAGTAAGGAGGATCGTAAGCAGCGGCTGAGGTGCTTTTGTATGGTCATTTGGAATATATGGATGGAAAGGAATAACAGGCTTTTCCATAATCAAAGCAGAGGTGTTGAAGAAGTCATTAACATGATCGTGAGAAGCGTTAATGAGTGGAGTGGTGTTGATCCCTTTTGTTGTTGATGGCTATGCCAAAGATGACATGGGGAGTTTATGTGTTTGATTTAGTTATTTAAGTAAGCGTATGCTGCTTGTCTAGCTCTGTTCGCTCCACTATACTGTGTTGAACTCTTACTTTCAAAAAAAAAAAGATGACAAATAGAGTTGTTATTAGTTAAGTTAATCTTTATTTAAGTGATTATCCACGGCTTATCTCTTTTACCAGAAGATACTATCTGTTGACCATTGAATAAGAAGGTAATAAATGCCTATCACATTACATAACAAAATTTTCACCAACTATAAAAAGCCACCAAAGAAATATACTCACAACTCAACTTAGTATAACAAAAAATAATGTTCCATAACCAATAAAATTTATTATTTTTAATTAATATTAGTAAATATTTTAAAGTTTAAGTACTAAATTTTAAATTTTAAATACTAAAATTAACTCCTAACAATATAAAAATAAAATGTTAGCTAACCGTATTAACTAATATTAATAAAAATTATCTTTAACATTTCTCGCAAGAAAATATATGCAAATAATTTTTATGAAAATCAATGTTAGAATAAATACATAAATGATCTCTTCTACTATGACTAATTTTTTAATTACATGACACAAATATAAAAGATGAGATCCACCTCTTCATCTCTCACTTTTTAGACAAATCAGATACAATTATACAAATTCTTTAAGAACCAAATAAATTTTCTACATAAATATGTGTCAAGAGAGTGTCTACTACTAGTGTGTGGGGTTGAGAGAAAACTAGTTAGTTAAAACATGTGCAATGATTTCTTGAAAAAGAAGGTATGAATTGAATTTAAAATGTACTAATTTAATCCTACTCTCTGCTTCATGTCATGTTAAAGGACATGGCAACCCGAGTTTAGTTTATGGATGGCTTGCTGTTGCGGGTTTGGCTTTGTATATTATATTCTTTGCGCCTGGGATGGGTCTTGTTCCTTGGGCTGTGAACACTGAGATATACCTTGAAGATTTTAGAGGAATATGTGGTGGCATGTCTGCAACAATTATCATCATGTCTATTAACTTCCTTTCTTTTGTGGATGCGATTGGGCTTGGTGAGTTTTATGATTCTTTTGGCTGTTGCTTGTGTTGCAATAGTTTTTGTGATTTTCTGCATGCCAAAGACAAAAGGGTTGACTTTTGAAGAAGTTTCAAATATTTGGAAGGAGAAAGCTTATGAAAAAAATAATAACATAGAGAGAATAGTTGAGCAAGCAAGTACATGATCAACAACTTTTTCCAATACGCCTAAAACTTGTGAAAGCACGAAAAGTCATAAAGCTAGGGTTTGAACATGAAATAAAGAAGAATAAAAAATAAAAGGAGAAGAAATGAAAAATGCAATATATATGTACGTGCACATGTGTCAGCGTGCTTACTGGCAGCTTTGGCCAAAGAAAAGGGGAAAACGTTAATGGAGAAGACAGTGATGAGTGGTGACATGTGTGATATGCAATAGAGTTAGTTAGATGAAGTGAGAATCTGTTATAGGATCAATTGAGTCTTAGCTATTGATGTGTTATTGATAAACCACTATTTTATGGTTTATATTGTGTTTAATTATGTGGTTTTATCATGATCTTTACCCACTTATTCATTAAATAAGCATGCATTTATAATTCCTTCCTAAAGTTATTGCATGATTGAAAACTTGCTTCCTAGAGACCTTTAATTATGTATTTTATTTCTCCTTTATTCCATTCGATGCCGTGATTTGTGTGTTAAGTGATTCAGACTTTATAAGGCATGAATGAGTTGGAGATTGGAAAGGAAGCTTGCAAAAATGGAAGGAACACAAGAAATTGAGGAGATGACCAGCGAGAAGCGACGCGGCCGCATGGATGACGCGACCGCGCAAAAAAAAGGAAATTGCAGTGACGCGGCCTCATGGACGACGCGACCGCGTGACATGCGCGATCTGCATAATCTGCAGAATTGCTGGGGGCGATTTCAGGCCTGATTTTGACCCAGTTTTCGGCCCAGAAAAGCAGACTAGAGCCAGAGAACATGCAGAAACCAACAACAACATTCATTCCGCATAGTTTTAGTTTTTAGATCTAGTTTTCCTCTCCTCTAGGTTTTTCTCTACACATTCATAGTTTTTAGGATTTGTTATGTTCATTGTTTTTGCATTGGGATATTGAGAAGAGTTATTGCCTCATCAAGACTTCGACATTCTAGTTCGTTCTCTTTACTTGTCTCTTACTCTTCCATATTCCTTAATTTACTTAATTTTACTATTGGATTATTTTAGCATTTATTAATACAAGAATCACTTTTATTTTTAATTAATCTTTTGATCATTATTTATCATGTCTTTCTTTAATTCCCTTTCTTATATTATGAATTTTACATTTACAATGAGCGAGTAGTTTCCTAACTTGATGGGGAGTTGATTGAAAGGAACCCTTGAGTTGGGATGCTCAAGAGAAAGATTGCAATTGGGTTTATTGTTGGATTGCTCTCTAGTCATTAACACTAATCCTCCCAAGAGCGGATTGGAAATTGTGGATAGATACAGCACTCCAATTTGTTTGACTTCCCCTTAGTTAGTAAGGGACAACTAAACATAATAACCATCAATTGTCAATTAATCTTGAGAGTACTCCGACAAGAATAGGGCTTCCAGCTAATCAACTCCCAGTCAAGGCTTTTATTTAAATTTATATAGATTCTCTAATTTAATTTTCTGCCATTTTACTCAAACCTTTTTGAAAACATCTGATTAATAAAATAGCACACTTTTCTGCAACTCGTTGGGAGACGACCTGGGATTCATACTCCCAGTATTTTAATTTTAATTTCTGTGACACCCTTCTAAATTGATGAGCGGATTTCTGGTTGGTTGAGAACTATACTTGCAACGCATATTTTATAATGATTCTTAACTCGCCAATTTCTGCTCGCATCAATTTTTGGCGCTGTTGCCGGGGAGTTGCAATAGAGTGCTAAAGTTATTAATTGGATTTTATTTATTTGCATTTTATTTTATTTTGCTACTATGAGCTGCTTGTTTCTTTCGTTAGATGACACGTTCGCTTCCTGACCCAAGCTTGCTAGTATTCGATCCTGAGATTGAAAGAACTATTTCACGAATAAGGCAAGTTCGGCGTCGGTTAGTCCTCTCTGAGGGCGGATCTGAAACGTCACTTGAGAAAGAAACCAGCCCCTGTTCTACTGATTTGGTTGTTTTACGTGCAGGTAACATGGCAGCAGCCAGGAGAGTTACTATCCAGGAGGCTGGAGCCCCCTAATTTTACAATGCAACCATTTCAAGCGCATCACCCAGCGGTAGCTACAGACTTTGAAATAAAGACCGCACTGCTCAATTTGATGCCCAAGTTTCATGGCTTACCTTCTCAAGAGCCTATCAAGCACCTGAGAGATTTTCAAGCAGCCTGTTCTGCTGTCAGGCGTGATGGTGTAGATGAAACTTCAATTTTACTGAAAGCTTTCCCATTTTCTCTTGAGGGGAAGGCAAGAGAGTGGTACTACACTCAACCAGCAGCAACTGTATCCAACTGGGATACACTGAGAAGAGAATTCTTGGAAAAGTTCTTTCCAGCTGAAGTTACTGATAAACTGAGGAAAGATATTTCCATGATTGTTCAGGATGAATCCGAGACGCTTTACGAATACTGGGAGCGCTTCAATAATCTTCTGGAAGCTTGCCCCCACCATATGATTGACAAGATAGTGTTACTCAGTTATGTCACACAGGGCATGAGGCCCCAAGATAAGACTACATTGGAAAATGCTAGCAATGGGTCTATGAAAAAGTACAAAACCACTGATGAGGCATGGCAATTGATCAGCGACTTAGCTGAATCTACTAGAAATCACAGGTGGAAACAAAGCCGTTCAAAAGCCATTGCAGAAGTATCCTCTAGCAGAGAGACTGCTTCTTTAACTCAGAGTATCTGTGAAATGACCAACTTGCTGAAGCAAATGCAATTCAATCAACAACAAGTTCAGCAAGCTCAACCTTCTCCAGCACAGCAAAACCAACAGTTAGTCCCACAAAGAATTTGCAGAATCTGTATTGATTATAGCCATTATACTGACGAATGTCCGCAGCTCCAGCAGGAAGACAACACCGTGGCAGCCACTCATAACTTCTATGACCGCCCCAGCCAAGGGTACAATCAAGGTGGCAATTACAACCACGGATGGTAAGACCATTCTAACCAGAATTGGAGGGACAACAACAACAACAGAGGAGGCAGAGATAATCAGGGAAATCAGAGGTGGAATAACAATAACAACAAGCAGCAGAATCAGAATCAGCCTTACAGAGCACCTCACCTAAGGCAATCCCAAGGACCACAGAATACCCAACAGCAGACCTCTCAATTTACCTATTCTTCTTCATCTGATAATGATGACTTACTACAATCTATTGATCGGAGACAACAGACCATGGAAAATAACATTAATGCCACTCTAAATGGTCTGACCGCTACTTTGCAGGCTCTTGTCTCCCAGATTGGATCAATGAACAACTCCAATAATCAACCTTCGAGCTCCAGTGGTATTCCCTCTTAACCATTACCCAATCCCAAGGGTAGTATTAATGCCATCACTCTGAGGTCCGGAACCACACTGCAGGAGAGAAATCAGGAGGAGACAAGCCCACCAGAACATGCCTCAGCTGAAGAGGTAGTAGAAATAGAAGATGTTGAGGAGGAAGAGAACATACAGGACGCGGCTAAAGAAGAAGAAGTGCAACCACAGGAGGAAGCACTAAAAGGCACAGACACTGCAAAAGACACCACTCCCATTCCATTTCCATAACTTGCAAGGAAGCCCAGGAAGCAGCTGGAACCTGATCCAAAAATGGTAGAGATATTCAAAAAGGTTGAGGTAACTGTTCCTCTATTTGATGTTATTCAACAGGTACCTAAGTATGCAAAGTTTCTAAAAGATTTATGTATACATAAAGACAAAATTAATGAATTAGAAACTATTCCTTTAGGAAGTTCCATATCTACTTTAATGGGAGGTTTACCTGAAAAGTGTAGTGACCCAGGTCCTTGTATAGTTAATTGTACTATTGGTGGTGTGATAATTTCTGATTGCATGTGTGATTTAGGAGCATGTGTAAGTATAATGCCTTTGTCTATATATGATATTTTGAGGCTCCCTCCCTTAAAAAGGTCGGCAGCTCGTTTTATGTTAGCAGATAAAAGCATTATTACAGTGGTTGGAGTTGCTGAAGATGTATTAGTGGGCATTAAGGGACTCACATTCCCCACTGATTTTTATATCCTGGAAATGCCCCAAAATGACTCAGACAAGCCATCATCAATCCTACTCGGAAGGCCATTCCTGAAGACCTCAAAGTTTAAATTAGATGCTTTTTCAGGAACATACTCTTTTGAAATAGATGGCAGAGTAGTAATCTTCAATCTGAATGGAGTTATGAAGCATCCTCCAGAGGATCACTCTATCCTCAAGTGTGACACTATAGATGAAACCGTGGCTGAAGTCCATCAGGAGGAATTTGAAAAGAAGCACACGGGACAAGGCCCAAGTGTGGGGACATTCTCAGAGGACAATGACAGTGCCTTACCACTGTTACCAGCTCCAGACAACCCAGTGCCTGAATATGATCAGAAGTTAGAATTAAAACCCCTTCCTCCACACCTCAAATATGCTTACCTTGAAGACGGGTAGAAGTTCCCGGTTATCATTGCAAGGGAACTCACTTCTCAACAGGAAGAGCAGCTACTTGGTGTGCTGAGGAGGCACAAGAAGGCAATTGGTTGGAGTTTGGCAGACATAGTAGGCATCCACCCTCAAGTCTGTGAGCATAAGATATTTTTAGAAGAGGGAGCAAGACCTGTCCGTCAACCCCAGAGAAGACTGAACCCCACTATCCTAGAGGTTGTCAAAAAGGAAGTGACCAGACTACTAGAGGCAGATATCATCTATCCCATCTCAGACAGTGAATGGGTAAGCCCAGTACAAGTGGTGCCAAAGAAGTCTGGAGTCACTGCAGTGAAGAATGAGCATGGAGAACTCCTGACAACCAGAGTTCAGAACGCCTGGAGGGTCTGCATTGACTACAGACGCCTCAACCAAGCAACCCGTAAGGATCACTATCCTCTTCCATTCATTGATCAAATGCTGGATCGCCTGTCAGGTAAATCACATTATTGTTTTCTAGATGGTTACACAGGTTATTTCCAGATTCATATAGCTCTTGAGGATCAGGAAAAGACCACTTTTACATGTCCTTTTGGGACTTATGCTTACAAGAGAATGCCCTTTGGCTTGTGCAATGTACCAGCCACTTTCCAGAGGTGCATGATGAGTCTTTTCTCTGATCTTATTGAGGACTGTATGGAGGTTTTTATGGATGATTTTAGTGTTTATGGCAATTCCTTTAGCCTTTGCTTAGATGGATTATCTAGAGTATTAGATAGATGTGTCAGTACAAACCTGGTATTAAATTTTGAAAAATGTCACTTTATGGTTAAACAAGGGATTGTACTAGGACATGTTGTGTCTAACACTGGCATTTCTGTAGATCAAGCAAAGGTGGATGTTATTTCTAGTTTACCTTACCCCTCTTCTGTGAGGGAGGTCCATTCTTTCCTTGGCCATGCAGGTTTTTACAGGAGGTTCATTAAGGACTTTAGTAAGATAGCACTTCCCTTATCCAGGCTACTGCAGAAAGATATTGAGTTCGAGTTCAGTGAAAATTGCAAACAAGCGTTTGATAAGCTGAAGACTGCACTGACTCAAGCCCCAATTGTAAGAGGACCAGACTGGAGCCAACCATTTGAAATAATGTGTGATGCTTCCAACCATGCAGTAGGAGCAGCACTGGCTCAGCGTGAAGGTAAGGATCCTTTTGTTATTGCTTACGCGTCTAAAACTTTAGATGCCGCTCAGTCGAATTACACTACTACTGAGAAAGAGTTTCTTGCTATTGTTTTTGCTCTGGATAAATTCTGAGCCTATTTACTTGGTATGAAGGTAGTAGTGTATTCAGACCACGCAGCTCTAAAGTATTTATTATCTAAAAAGGAGTCCAAACCAACGCTTATACGTTGGATACTGCTATTACAAGAATTTGATTTGGAAATTAAGGACATGAGTGGTAACCAAAATTTAGTGTCGGACCACTTGAGTCGCCTTGAGCACATTACAGATGACTCCACTCCTATAACTGATAATTTCCCATTTGATCACCTGCAAGCAGTATCTGAGATAGTCCCTTGGTATGCACCTGTAGCTAATTATCTAGTTAGCCGCACCTTCCCTCCGAACTTTTCTAAACATCAAAGAGACAAGCTGAAAAGCGAGTCTAAATATTATATATGGGATGACCCATATTTATGGAGATGTGGCGCTGACCAGGTAATTAGACGGTGTGTGTCTCAATCAGAATTCCAGTCCATCTTAGAGGCCTGTCACTCATCTGAGAGTGGAGGACATCTTGGCCCTCAAAGAACTGCTAGAAAACTCTTAGACTGAGGATTCTGGTGGCCTACTCTTTTTAAGGACGCTGCTGAATTTTGTAGATCTTGTTTTCCATGCCAGAAATTTGGTAATATATCCAGGAGGGATGAGATGCCTGAACAGATTATGCTTTTCTGTAAATTTTTTGATGTTTGGGGCATTGACTTCATGAGTCCATTTCCAAATTCTAATGGTTATTTCTATATATTGTTAGCTGTGGATTACGTTTCCAAATGGGTGGAAGCAATTCCTACCCGCAATGATGATGCTAACACTGTTGTTTCCTTTGTGAGAAACCATATTATCTGTCGCTTTGGATCACCAATCGTGAGCGATCAAGGCACCCATTTTTGTAACAGGAGACTAATAGGACTAATGAAGAAGCATGGGATAATTCATAAAGTTGCGACAGCCTACCATCCTCAGACTAATGGGCAAGCCGAGGTGTCAAATAGAGAGATAAAGCGTATCTTGCAGAAAATAGTCAAACCTCATAGAAGAGACTGGAGCACCAGGCTACAAGATGCACTCTGGGCATACAGAACAGCATACAAAACACCCATTGGGATGAGTCCTTTCTGCTTAGTTTATGGAAAAGCTTGTCATCTCCCTGTTGAAGTAGAGCACAAAGCCTTTTGGGCAGTAAAGGAATGAAACATGGGAATTGAGAGAGTCGAAGATGAAAGGAAGTTGCAACTGCAGGAACTAGAAATCCTTCGCCTAGAAGCTTATGAGAATTCAAGACTATACAAGGAGAAGATGAAGGCTGTGCATGATCAGCACATCAAGAGGAAAGAGTTCCAACCTGGGGACTTAGTCCTCCTTTATAAATCTCGACTAAGGCTCATGCCAGGCAAGTTGAAATCAAGATGGGAAGGTCCATATAGAGTAGAGAAGGCAGAACCGTACGGAGTCTATCACCTAAGTCATCCTTCAAGCTCTGAACCTATCAAAGTTAATGGACATCGTTTAAAGCTGTACCATGGCAAGAAGCTGAAGAAAAACAAGGAGCTCGAGATCTTCCTCTTAGAAGATCCCCACATAGCTGAAGACTGAGCTAGTGGAGCGTCCAACTTACGGACGTTAAAGCAAAGTGCTAGGTGGGAGACAACCCACCATGGTATGATCGTTCTTTTCTTTATTTTTAGTTTTCTTATTCAATAACTCTTCTCTTCATTAGTACATTTCGTGCATCTGCATTTACATACCTTTATAAAAAAATCCAAAAATATTCAACAAATAAATAAAGGGACAAAATTACCCCAATGCTAAGTCAAGCATTCAAAGATCAATACATGTATGATAAAATCAAAATAAAAGGTTGATACATGAGTATGGATGTGAAAGGGATTTCTGGGTAAGCTAGGTATGAATTCAAAAGTTACATAGAATATATATATAGGTTATGTTAAAGCTTGGGTTAATTAAAGATTCAATTTATAAGCTTACTTAGCCATATATGTATCCTTACCCTTACCTTGGCCCCATTAGAACCTTGAAAAGACCTCATGATGTTTGCATTGGTATATTAAATGTTGTTGATTGGTTAGGAGAAGAACAAAAATTAGAGAGCATGATTAGAGAAGGATAGAGTGATGACCTTATACACTAGAGAGACTAGAGTGTACATACATCATCAGTGAGGGTTCCATGCTTGAAATTCTATGTTCCTTGCTTTCATGAGCTATCTTCTTGCATTTTTATCTGTTCTTACTGTATGAGAATTGAATTAGTGGAATTTGATCTGTAATTGTTTTGAAGAGCTTATTTACTTTAGATCAAGTGGACAAGAATCATATAGTTGCATTCATATATATAGGTTACATTGCATTGCATGAGTTTTACATGTTCTTACTCATTCATTTTATCTCCTTCAACTAAGCATGAGGACATGCTAATGTCTAAGTGTGGGGAGGTTGATAAACCACTATTTTATGGTTTATATTGTGTTTAATTATGTGGTTTTATCATGATCTTTACCCACTTATTCATTAAATAAGCATGCATTTATAATTCCTTCCTAAAGTTATTGCATGATTGAAAACTTGCTTCCTAGAGACCTTTAATTATGTATTTTATTTCTCCTTTATTCCATTCGATGCCGTGATCTGTGTGTTAAGTGATTCAGGCTTTATAAGGCATGAATGAGTTGGAGATTGGAAAGGAAGCTTGCAAAAATGGAAGGAACACAAGAAATTGAGGAGATGACCAGCGAGAAGCGACGCGGCCGCATGGATGACGCGACCGCGCGAAGAAGAGGAAATCGCAGTGACGCAGCCGCATGGATGACGCGACCGCGCGGCATGGAATAGCACAAGTGACGCGGTCGCATGGACGACGCGACCGCGTGGCAAGGCAGAACGCCGAATGACGCGTCCGTGTGAATGACGCGACCGCGTGACATGCGCGATCTGCATAATCTGCAGAATCATTGGGGGCGATTTCGGGCCTGATTTTGACCCAGTTTTCGGTCCAGAAAAGCAGACTAGAGCCAGAGAACATGCAGAAGCCAACAACAACATTCATTCCGCATAGTTTTAGTTTTTAGATCTAGTTTTCCTCTCCTCTAGGTTTTTTCTCTACACATTCATAGTTTTTAGGATTTGTTATGTTCATTGTTTTTGCATTGGGATATTGAGAAGAGTTATTGCCTCATCAAGACTTTGACATTCTAGTTCGTTCTCTTTACTTGTCTCTTACTCTTCCATGTTCCTTAATTTACTTAATTTTACTATTGGATTATTTTAGCATTTATTAATACAAGAATCATTTTTATTTTTAATTAATCTTTTGATCATTATTTATCATGTCTTTCTTTAATTCCCTTTCTTATATTATGAATTTTACATTTACAATGAGTGAGTAGTTCCCTAACTTGATGGGGAGTTGATTGAAAGGAACCCTTGAGTTGGGATGCTCAAGAGAAAGATTGCAATTGGGTTTATTGTTAGATTGCTCTCTAGTCATTAACACTAATCCTCCCAAGAGCGGATTGGAACTTGTGGATAGATACAGCACTCCAATTCGTTTGACTTTCCCTTACTTAATAAGGGACAACTAAACATAATAACCCTCAATTGTCAATTAATCTTGAGAGTACTCCGACAAGAATAGGGCTTCCAGCTAATCAACTCCCAGTCAAGTCTTTTTTTTAAATTTATATAGATTCTCTAATTTAATTTTCTGCCATTTTACTCAAACCTTTTTGAAAACATCTGATTAATAAAATAGCACACTTTTCTGCAACTCGTTGGGAGACGACATGGGATTCATACTCCCAGTATTTTAATTTTAATTTCTGTGACACCCTTCTAAATTGATGAGCGGATTTCTGGTTGGTTGAGAATTATACTTGCAACGCATATTTTATAATCATTCTTAACTCGCCAATTTCCGCTCGCATCAGTTATCCTTCATTCTTAGTGTGTAGATAAGTGAGGTAGCTTCAAGTGTAAACTAATTCATTCCACTATCAATTCAATTTCATATTCTAAGTTCATTCTATTAACTTTCTCTTTGTTTTTAATCTCTTTCAATACTTTTACATGATATCAGAGTTGGTCATGATCAATCATGGCCTTAACTCTCATCATCATCATTATTATCGTTGCTAAGAACACCTTGGTTCCTCTACTGATAAGCAATAGTATTTTTTAACGATAAAACAAAAGGTTATGCCACAATGATGAAATTGAATATTTTCAGCACATGAAGAATGTATGTAAGTAGACTTGTATTTAGACGTGTGTTATCAGGGACGGATTGAGGTTCAAAGGAGGAGGACACTTGCCCTCACTAAGTTTAAAAAAAAGTAATAGTTTTATACAAATATATATTATTGAAATTTAACATGTAACAATATTTATTTGTTAAATTTGATTTAATATCAAAATTAAAATTAATTAAATAAATTAACTCAATAAAAATTAATGAATAGTGATAATATAATTTTTGAAATTAATAAATTAATTAATTATCAAACTAAATATTAGTTTTCTAAATATAAGTAAAACTACTAGTATTTTTTGTCTTCAAAAATTAGTTGAGATAAAAAAAATAATATCTATTTTTAATTAATAATTTTATTTTAAAATTATATAATATTTTTTTAATCTTAACTCTGAAATAAGTTTGCTTGTAACAACTGTTTGGGTGAAACAGTGTTTTATGTCATAAATATTGTAACAAATAAATTTTTTAATTGAATGGGTGGTAATTAATATTTTAAAATTATAATGAATAGTAGAACAATTGTTTACAAATATGAAAGTTAATTTTGATATATTAAAATATGTATATTTTTTACATAATCATTTCATCACATTTATTCTTTTAGATAAATATTTACATGATGAATGTAAAAGGTATTTTTTTTACATTATAATACATAATTGAATGGATGCATAAAATCTTTAATTTGACAATATATTAAAATTAAATTAAAAAATATATAAAAATATTTAATTATTTTAAAAAGAAAGAGAGAAAATTTATTGTAAATTAAGTTTTTATTATTTTATAGCAACATATCTGAAGGTTGTAGAAGGCTTAGAGAAGGGGGGTTGAATCTATGCCTTTCTTTTTGTTACTGAAATAACCTCTTTTTAAATGAACTTGCAATTCTGATTCTGTTTGAACTCAGCAGCAGAAATTTATGAGACAATTTCGTTTTATCTCATGAATATCAGAAAACAGAACAGAGCAGAGAAGAGAAAAGCTAACACCACCATGTATCCTAGTTCGGTTGCCTTGTGCTATGCAACCTACGTCCAGTCTCCACCACAACAGTGGTGGAATTTTCACTATAGTTAAAGTATTACATACACCAATTCTACAGGATTAACACAATCATTTTACACTCAAGTTCTAACCTACCTTGACATTGGCTATGCTAATACCCAGGGGCGGAGCTAGACTAACTATTTAGGGGGGCGGTGTTTAATAATTTACTAAAAATATTTTATATTACTATTTCTATTGATAAAATAAAAAAAATAAATATATAATCTCATTCAAAGTAAGACAATAATATATTAAATTTACCACTTACAGTTTTGTATCATGAAAATGCTATTCGACGTTTTTTTCTATTTTCAAAATCATCTATAATTGAATTTGTGTCGAAAATAGGTGCTAATTCTTTTTCTATATAGATGACCAAATTGTCTGCAAGAAATTCATCAGCCATTTTGCTTCTGAGGCTTGTCTTAACAATTTTCATTATTGAAAAGGCTCTTTCTGTTGTTGCTGTAGACACTGGTAGAGTCAAAACAAGACGTATTAATCTATCAACCATGTGATAAGTTCTTGATTTTCCCATTTCTTGCAACTTCTTGCATAATTCAAAAAGTGTACCAATGCCTTTCAAATGATTTGGTATATCATGATGATAATGTTGCAACTGAGATTTCAAAATATTAACTCATTAGAAGGAAAGTCAAGGGGATAAAACTTCTCTGCTAACTTGCTAATTTCTTCAATATTAAATGATTTGATATTGTCTTTAGGATCCAAAGCACAACTCAAAGTCAAAAGCTCTATTGTTTGCTCATTAAATCTACTATTTAACTCTTATATTGGAGTAGTAATAGTAGAAGCATCTTCATTCTCTTGATCTTTTCTTTTAAAAAATATATCAATGGTTTTGAACTTACTCATAATTCAAATGGCCAAATAAGTTCCTATAATTAAAAATATATTTAGCAAAAAGTGTAAATTATAATCTAGATCTTTATAAAATATAAAAATTATATTTCAATTCAAAATAAGATATTAAAATTCAGAACAATAATACTAATATTGTAGTATAAATAATATAACCTTGTTATTAAATAGTTAACTAATAAAAAAACTAAATATACAAACTAACATATAATAACAAAAACATAATTAACAAATAATAATAAATTAAGTAAATAACTAAATATATAAAAAATATAAAAAATTAGATAAGACTAACAGAAAAATAATAATAGAAAAGTCAATAGTTCAATAATTTTCTTAAAATAAAAAAGAATAAAAATAGAACCTTTTTTGAGAAACAGGAGTGAAGAATCACTTGTTGAATTACTATCTTTTTTCTTAATCTGCAAAAAAAAAAAAAAAAAAAAAAAACAAGAGTCAAAGAGGTAAAAGATAAAAAGATTAAAGAGATAAAGAAAAAGAAGAATAAGAAAAGTAAAAAATTGTTACCTACAAAGTGAAAGTGAAAAGTGTAGGAACAAAAAGAGGGATTGGAAAAATATGCGAACAAATCTTCTAACGCGATCGAATGCAGATGTTAGAGGTAACTAAAAATCTGCTAACGCGATCGAATGTAGATGTGAAGACCCAATTCTTCACAATTTCTTCTCTAGTCCGTGTGAAAGGAGAGAAATAGCTAGATTTTTTAGCACTCTAGCATTTAAGAGAGCTACATCAAGAATTGATAACGATGTCTTGCCGTTTTCCATCATGAGTTTTTTGCATCTAATGTTGCTTTTCTCTTTTTGTTATCTCTATTTCTTTCATCTATTGATAAGTCTCTTGGGAGTCCCTCAATTTTTTTTTCAATCCGTCTAATGTGAACATATGTTTCTAAATTTTTTTAAAATAAATATTTTTATTAGGAATATACATGAATTTGAGGGTATTTATATATTTTCATCAAGTGCCTTATCTCATTTACAGTGTAAACGAGTTAAGTTTGCTATATCTCGTTTACACTGTAAACGAGATAAGGCACGAACACATGGCAATGTATCACGTTTACAAATGTGATATGATACGAGCCTTATCTCATTTACACTGTAAACGAGATAAGTCCAGAGAGTGACTATAAATGGAAGTTGTTCACACTGTTTCAGACTCCATATTTCTCTCACATTTCTCTCATTTCTCTCTTTCTTGCACTGTTTTCTTGATATTTATTAGTTCCTCGGACATTATGGCATGCACGGATGCACGGGACCTTGACATCAACTGCCTCAACGCTAGTTAGCACATTGCGGGAGCCATCGACTTTGAGGTTAGTGTTATCTTTATTGTTTAAATTAATAAGTCTATGCGATTTTATTTCGAGAACTTTTATAGAGTTAGTGTTTTAACAAATGAGTAGGCTGGATGATATTGAGGTAACACAATTTAGGTTAGTTGGCAAGTTAGTAACATGAGTTAGGTGTATAATTTACTCATAGTGAAAGTTAGATAAGTAATTACTTTGATTTGATTAGTTAATTAAATTTTTTCACATACCGTGTTAGGGAGACAACTCTGCAACGCTTGGAGCAATCGCGGCACCTCATTGTACAACTCCTCCCAATCACCATATATCTAGGCAATTGCCTTTTGTTTTGCCATCCAAACTTTCTAGTATGACGGCTTGAAGTGATAGCTCTGTCTCACTGTTCTCTGTAGAACAGGAATGGTCACTGATGGATTGGACTGTATGAGTGGCAGGATGATTTTGCATATGAGATTGCCGTCCAACTGTCAGTGATCCTGTGACATGGTGGGGCCAGACACGTGTGTGGTCCGCCGAATTTACGCACCTTCCTAACCATTTTAAATACAGTCGAATTAAAATCTAAACAAAATAAGAACGATGAAGAAGACAATGAATTAAAATATAATAACACTCACCAATATATGAAATTCTGTCGGAGGGCGACACGGAGACTCCAAGGACAACCATCTGTAAATTGCCGGCAATGTATGTGATACTTGAATTAATCCGACTCGACTATTCGATACTCGGCACTTCTCTGGATGCTGTAATTCATCACGCCTTGCAGCACTGCCTCTTTGCTTCTGAATCTATGACCAACCTGAAACTCCACACCACCATCGGTTATCGGTGTTGTAATCGTCGGCCCCCATATTCAAAAATGAAGTTTCCTCGTGCATTGCATCCAAATATAATGTATGGTAGTAGCTGGGTACAGATGATAACTCTGGAATTGGACGCGGAACAGGCAAAAGGTATTGAACTGATCCATCAACAGGAGTCTCAGGTATGAACTCATTGTCGTCGTCGTCGTCAGAGGAACCACTTTTGTGGCTATCGGCAATGTACTCTTCATCGGATTCCCCATCCTCAACGTCCATGTCCTGCACTGTACTAGCACAGTGCAACGGTCGTAGTGTGAGCAGAGGGTCATCCGGTACAAAATTTGAGCCGCCAGCACCACCACCACCACCATCACGAACTTACGCAGAAAGCTCCATCACTTGTTCAACTATAATTCTGCCATGCACGTCAAACAAGGCGCACATGCTTGCTCATCGCCATCGAGCCAGAATAGACGAAACTGAAATACACCATTCCTCATCGGTGCTAGCATCATATACCCAACTCTACCAACCTCTTTTCTCTCACCATCGCCGACGTGCGTTAATATCATACTCTTTAACTCGAACAACGAATTTGCTCTTCGAGTTCAGAACAATGCAGGACTCTCATACTCAAATATAACCCTGCTGTCATTGTTTCTCATCTGACAGTTGGGATACATCATCACAACAAAGAAACCACTGTCACTATATCTATTTTTTTAAAAAAAAGAATACATTTATGATATATCTATTTATATTAAATTAATAATTAATAAAATTATTTTAATTGAGCTTTAGACACACTTTTTATTTATTATAGACTATTGACCAATATGTATTTCTGAGTTAATACTAATTATTTTTTTCTTTTTACGTTAAAAATATTAGCCATATTCATTTGCGTTCTGTATATATTTGGTTTAGTGCTCCTCACTTAGCTTTTCTTTATCTTAGTTTAGCGTGTTTTTTCTATTTATAAATAATCTTTTTATGTTGATATTCTTGTTCAACATAATTTATATATCATTTTAGAGTTTGAATATACACCTCTATTTCAAAATATATTTTTTTTATACTCAACGGAACTTACACTCCTATTTTAAAATATTTGTCGCCTTAGAATAGTTTTGTAAACCCCGAGAAAACAATAAATAGTTAGCGAATAAATTAATTATTAACCAAAGTGATTAGAAAATGGGATTTGATAGTTTAATGTGATAGAGAAAACGAGAATTTCGATACTAATTTTAAAGAATTTGGCCCAAGATTGGGCCAAACGGGCCGAACCAAGCGAATCGGGCCCAAGGCCCAACTCAGGCCATTCACTTTTAATGAGCCAGCTTCCCCTTTCTTCTTCTTCATTTACGCTGCACAACAAAGGAAGAAGGGGGAAAAAGCTTTCAACCCTAACCTTCACTTCAATCCAACATATCTTCTCCATCTGAGCTTCAATCGCCACACCGTTTGCGGCCACGCGTCTACCGTGTCGAGCTCTACGATTCTATCGGACCAATTTCATAGGTAAGCTTCAATCTCACCCCAACCTCTCTATCCCTAAATTTTTGAAATTAAAGAGAATCCAAGTTGAGGAATTATTGATTTTGGTTCTCTAGGTTCAATCTAGCTTGTGGAGCTTGTTGGACTTGGCTCTCTTGGTCCGTGGGTACGGTAAGGATTATTAACCCTAGTTAATTCATTGAATAGTGTATGAGTATTGAATTTTATATATGGTTATGTGAAATTAGGTGTGTATACATATATTGGAGTTTGATTTTGGGCATTGAAAGGCTTGGTAGAGGATTAGTGTTGATGCTTTGGTGATTTTGGGCCTTGGAGCTGTGTTTGGCTTAGTGGGTTGCCTTGGACAAACGTAAAAATTGGCCAAGGTATGGTTTAGGTTTTGCGTATATAATATAAAATGTCGTGTGAAAACTTAGGCTAGAGAACCATAGGGTAAGCTGGAATGATTATGTGTATTGAATGTTTAGTGATAATGATATGAAGTGAGCATGTGTGGTGTTCACTTGATTTTGTTAGTATTGGAATGATGAATGATGATGTAATGATGTTTGAAGAACTTGTGACCATGGCAATATGTGTATATATATATATATATATATATATATATATATATAGAGAGAGAGAGAGAGAGAGATTGATATGTTGGTGTTTGTTGTCAACTTGTGAAGTTTAGGTTGAAGTGAGATGTTATTGAGTTGAAAAATGGTAGGATTGCAAAGATTGTTGTGATATTGTTAAGGGTAAGTTATAGTGATGATTATAGGTATGATGGATTGGGTTGGAATGAGCTTTAAAAAGAAAATGAGGTTTAGAGGTTTTTGTGAAATTTGGTTTTTGGCCGGACTTTGGTGACCCATAACTTGGCTTTTGGACCTCCAAATGATTTCAAACTTGTTTCTTATAAAAATTGGATATGTGAAGTTTACGCCGTTCGAAGAACGGATGAAAAATGATTTCAAACGAAAAAGTTATGTATGTCGGAAGTTTGATGTTAGAAATTAAAATTCTGCCGCCTTTGAAACTTTGTGAAATTTTTGGAAAAACGCATGTTCACGCGTATGCGTGGCCCATGTATACGCGTGACATAGAATTTTTGCGTACGCATATACCCCATTCGTAGACAAACGCTACTGCCTGGTTTGCATGAGTACGCGTAATCAGGGGATGCGTATGCGTGACCCACGCGTACCGACGCGTACGCGTGGCCCTGTTTTCACCAAAAACAAATTTTGTGTTTTAAAGCTCAAACTTGAACCTCCAGATTTCTATTTTCATTTCTTTAGTCTAAATATTGTTAGTAGGCCTAGTCATAGAATGAAGTTAGGAAATTGTGGTAACTTGAAGGTGAAGAAAGATTTGTTTAAAAGGTAATAAGTGATTAGAAGAGATGGTATTTGATCGATAAAGATGAGAAAAATGGTATAAGAGGTAATTGAGAGAGTAAAGTGCATTAATAATGATGAGATGAGACATGAATCTTAATGATGTTGAATAATTGAGAATGATGAGATGAGACGTGAATCACTGTGAGATTGAAAATGATAAATTATAAGAAACGATTGAATAACTTGAGTTTGGGGTGTTGCCGTCCCCATGTCAGCCGGGATTTTTTTAGTGGTTATTATTGAGCTTGGGATGTTGTTTTCCCATGACAGCTTGGGATTCGTCCCATGGATAACATTTAGCTTGGGGTATTGTCTTTCCAATGTCAGCTTGGGATATTGTTTTCCCCATGTCAGCTTGGGATTCGTCCCATGGATATTATTAAGCTTGTGGGCGTTCTCTTCCCCATGTCAGCTTGGGGATTCTCCCCATGGTCTATTTTTGAGCTTGAGAATATGTCGGGATGGCTACGTAACCGACAGTTGATATCAACAGCCATAGGATAGGCATACATCATATGCATTTGTATGCATGGCTTGTTTGTGCATTAATTGAGATTGCCTAATTGATTATAATATGCTAATTGTCATAATTGATATCTGTATTATCTGTATTCTACATGTGCTTGCTTTGTCTGCTTGTCTGTCTTTGTAATTACCGGAGATGGGGGAACGGAGGAAAGGTAGAGAGATTGAGGATTCTATTTAAGTTCCAGCTAGATTTAAGGAGGTGATTTAGTTGAGAAAGCCTTAGAGAACCACCTTGATTTATGGTTTCTGTTTAGTTCTTTAAGTTTTATAATCTGAGTGTCAGCATTGTAGGATTGCCTCTGGCATTCCCAGGAACTTATATATTATGTGCATGGCACCTTTATCATGCTGAGAACCTTTGGTTCTCACCCCATACTGTGTTGTGTTTTTCAGATGCAGGTCGAGAGGCTGCTCGCTAGGCGTCTGGACTTCTGAAGCAGAGTAGTTCCTGGGTTTATTTTGATATATAGCTTATGTATATACATATACTTAACTCTCTCCGATTGACTTGTTATTTTGTTCCTCTTAGAGGCTAATGGAGAGCTAGGATTTTATTTATGTATTTTGGGCTTTGGGATATGTATATATGTATGTAAATATTCTCCGGCCAGCCTTGGCTTCGCAGGCTGAGTTAGGAGCTTGTTATTTTGTATCTTTTTGGCTCTCTACCCCTAGTTTCTGTTATATTATGTTCGTTGACTGTCGGTTTCTTTGCACGCAAGTAACCACGTTCCTGAGCATTGCGCTTTTTATTTTCACAAATTTTGTTTGACCAATCCTTCAAGGCTCGTAGTATACTACATTCTTTCGACTATTATATATATTTATATCCTATCTTAGAGGTCGTAGCACCTCGCCACCTCTGTTTTACATCCTAGGTGTAAAACTCTATGTGGTAGAGTGTTACAAGTTTCGGTTCATTGAAAATTTAATATATTTAAATATAAATTATATCCTAATACAATAATGAAGTTTCAATGCATAAAATTCTTAAAGTAAAAGTATCTTCGAATGCAAGTATTATTTAACCGTGTTTTTCAATTTTATGATTTTATTATTTTTATCCTTATTTTAAATAATATTTATTAATTTTTAATCATTATTTACAATTTTTGAAACAGAATTTTCTGTCAAAATAATATATTTCTTTCCTAGAATTGTAAAATCTAATAATTTTTCATATGCATATTAAATACTAATTCGGGGACTAATTCTTATATACACCGTGAAAGAAGAGTGATTTTTTCTCTAATTAGTTATCACAAATATTTAAGAAAAGAGAGAAAAAATATAATAAAAAAGGATAAAAAAAATTGATGAATGGTTATAAACTATAACACGTGGCTTAAAATTTTTTATTCGAAGAGGAAAATATCTCTAGTTTCGGAAGGATAGAATTAAATATCTCATGTTTATCGTAATTTATAGAACACAACATGATTAATATAGAACACAACATGATTAATATATGTGCATGTCGTAATTTATTGACTAACGATATATTTTTAAATAATAAATATGCCACAATTTCAATGGTTAATGATAGCATTTTCGTTGACCGTCAAATAAAAAGATGACATATAACACTAAAATCATACACTTGCATTAAAAAAAATTATTCTCTTGTTGAGCGAGAGAAAGAGAGAGCGAGAATGTGAGCGAGCGAGCGAGCGAGAGCGAGTGTGTGGGCGGGAAACATATGGAGGGGTAGATCTAAGGAACTTGATAAGGATCCTAGGGTTTGGAATCGAGAAGAGTATCGGCGGTTAGAGAATGAATCCTTCTCCATTTCGTGAGTAACCTCCCAGAAGACATATCAAAGAGGGAGTTATTCTGCCTATTCAACTGGATGAGACGTATCAATGATATATATCTATCCCAAAAACAGAAAAATGGATTCATATATATGTTTGCTTTTATTCGGTACACGACAAAAGGAGGAACTTTGAAAGCAATAGCGGAAATGAATCGATTGTGGCTGAGAGGTAAAGTTGTATCTATGGGAAAAGCTAAATATAAAAGAATGTTGGGAACATGGAACATAACCAACGGGAATAGAGGTGATGTCACAATTTCGATGGTAGTGGAGCATGATCCTTTGATATCTGGATGGGACCCAAGGACGAAGGAGGTTGAAAAAGACCCAAATGGAAATGGCTGGACTAAGAAGGTAGAAGTAGAAGCTGTGACAGAAAATTTGGAATGGCTGCAGAGAAGCCTTGTAGGGGGGCACAACGAAGCCTATTGATTTTGATTCTTTGAAGGAAATGATTGCGAAAAACATCCCAAATGTAGTCCAAGTTCGGGAAATGGGAGCTTACAAAGCGCTCTTAACCTTTAATAGTGTCTTGCATACTAAGGAGACATACACATTCAACATGAACAGGCTCCTACAATTGTTTCACAGTGTATGGAAGTGGGAGGAGTCGGAACATAGTGAAACTCGAAGAGTATGGTTGGAATGTTTTGGGGTTCCGTTGCATGCATAGTCAGTCAACACTTCTAGAACGATAGGAGGTCAATGGGGAGAAGTGGTTGGATGTGACAAAGAGACGGAATTGTGTAACTCGTTCACTGTAGGACGGGTGCAGATTGATACTTGTGTAATGGATGTGATTCAAGAATGGATCCATATAACAATTGGCGCGGGGGGTTTTGATGTTCTAGTGAAGGAGATAGGACATGAGGCGTGTAATTTGCACTGTACGGCGAACAGAAGGAATGAAGGGGCAGGTATAGAGTGGAATCATGTTAAAAAAAAGCAGGAACTCAGGAATGGTTACAAGGCAGAGATAGGAAACAGAAGCTTTGCATGGAGGAACCCCAGACGAAGAGTTGTCGATGATGGTAAACCGGAGCGAGGAAGAAGATAAGGGCAGAATCGTAATCGCAGACTTAATTTTAAATGAATGGATTAATGGCAGTAATGGCAATAGAAATCATGATCGCGAGAATAGTGCAACGGTTCAATCTGTAACTGGCAATAATCAAGGAAGGTGCGTTAATTTGGGGAGAAGATGCGGTTCGAGTTACGTGGCTGACTCTGATAGAACAATAACATGTGAGTTAAATGGGCTGCAAAGGAAGTCCAATAATAAGCAAAAAAAAAATTCCTTCTCTAGTGAGTCGTGGGCCAGATGCAATAACATATTGGAGGAGGGGAAAATGGCCTTGGCGAGCCCAAAGTCCTCAACAGCTGCGAATCCATCAGCTGGGCCAAGGTTAAAGGAGCCGGGTGGGGTAGCCAGAGTGAGGCATGGGTTTGGGTCCTCCTTTCCAGAACGAGCAGCAGAAGGTAGCGGCGCTCAGTTCCTCTTCGAGGGGGAGGGCGACGCGACTGATGGCGAAAGAAACGGCGAGACGTAGCTGACTGGGGACATCCGAAGCCAGTTGCTCTGCACGGTGGGAGAAGGTGTCCGAACTGATGCAGATGCGGCTGTTGATGATGATGAGAGTGCGACTATAGGCGGAATAGGGGTACCAGCAACTATGGATGGTCATGCAGGTCATGGCGAGGTGGTGCAACAGGGAGTGGATGACGACGGAGGTGGCGGATATAAGGGGGGTGCTGTGGAGGGAGGATTAATATTGGGGAGTGGTTGTGACGGTAGAAGGGTGGCTGCTGAACATGAAGATGATGGCTATGGAAGGAATCATCCTGGGAACGAGGATGTCACTAATGAAGCAGAGGACAGTGATAGTCAGAGCTCAAAATTGCGGGAACAGTTGCTGGAAAATGGAAGGACTTGGGAGCTGGCTAAAGAGTCAGGTGCTATATTGTATAATGAAGAGGATGACATTATGGCAATCCTTTAGGCACAAAATGAAGAAATAGCTCGCAAAAGGAAAGTGGCAAAGCAGAAGGAAAAGATGAGACGGTGCAGACCCTAACAAAAAAAATAGGTGTGTACAAAAAGTTTTAAATGAATTTTAGTGCATGGAATGTTAGGGGTTTACGAGGTGACGGGAAGTTGAGAATGGTGAAGGACTTAAAGAAAAAATATTGTTTAAATCTGTTAGGCCTGATTGAGACTAAAAGACAGGTTGTGACGAAGTTTGATGTTGCCAGAATATGGGGGAGAGATGATTTAGGCTGGGAGTATGTAAGCTATGATGGTGTATCTGGTGGGCTGCTGTTAATATGGGATGAATCAGTGTTTAAAATGAATAAATGCTATAAGGGGGAGAGGTGGCTGTGTGTCAAAGGAGTAATGTTTAAAGAGTAGTTTCCATTGTGCTTTTGTATTGGTCTATGGTCCTTATAATAGAGATGAGAAGTGTCATGTTTGGGAGGAGCTAAGCTATATAGCTGGGTTATGTCAGGTCCCTTATTGTTTTATGGGAGATTTTAATGAGATAGTACATGTGGAGGAAAGAAAAGGTGCAACTACTGTACCCCGGTCAGCGGAAGAATTCAGGAACCGGATACAAGATATGCAATTAGTAGATTTGGCACTCACTGATCGTGAGTTTACATGGTTTCGAGGTCGCTTGGTGCAAGAAATTGTGATCCTTAACAACGGCACCAAAAACTTGCTGCTCGGAATGTAATTCACACACTTTGTCACAACTTCGCACAACTAACCAGCAAGTGCACTAGGTCGTCCAAGTAATAAACCTTACGTGAGTAAGGGTTGATCCCACGGAGATTGTCGGCTTGAAGCAAGCTATGGTCACCTTGTAAATCTCAGTCAGGCGGATTCAATTGGTTATAGAGTTTTAATAATTAAAAGATAAATAAAACGTAAAATAGGATAGAGATACTTATGTAATTCATTGGTGAGAATTTCAGATAAGCGTATAGAGATGCTTTCGTTCCTCCTGAACCTCTGCTTTCCTGCTGTCTTCATCCAATCATTCCCACTCCTTTCTATGGCAAGCTTTGTGTAGGGCATCACCGTTGTCAATGGCTACTTCCCATCCTCTCAGTGAAAATGGTCCAAGATGCGCTGTCACCGTACGGCTATTCATCTGTCGGTTCTCGATCATACTAGAATAAGATTCAGTAATCCTTTTGCGTCTGTCACTACGCCCAGCACTCGCGAGTTTGAAACTCGTCACAGCCATCCCTTCCCGGATCCTACTCGGAATACCACAGACAAGGTTTAGACTTTCCGGACCTCAAGAATGGCCGCCAATAGTTCTAGCCTATACCACGAAGACTCTGATCTCACGATCAGGAGGCTAAGAGATACACATTCAAGCCTATTTGCATGTAGAACGGAAGTGTTTGTCAGGCACGCGTTCATAAGTGAGAATGATGATGAGCGTCACATAATTATCACATTCATCATGTTCTTGGGTGCAAATGAATATCTTAGAGAAGAAATAGGCTTGGGTTGAATAGAAAAACAATAGTACTTTGCATTAATTCATGAGGAACAGCAGAGCTCCACACCATAATCTATGGTGTCTAGAAACTCTACCGTTGAAAATACATGAGAACAAGGTCTAGGCATAGCCGAATGGCCAGCCTCCCAAAGAAGGTTCAATCATAAAAACATGATCAAAAGATCCGACAGTAACATGATAGTAAAAAGTTCTATTTATACTAAACTAGTTACTAGGGTTACAGAAATGAGTAAATGATGCAGAAATTCACTTCCGGGCCCACTTGGTATGTGCTTGGACTGAGCATTGAAGCTTTCACGTGTAGAGGTCTTTCTTGGAGTTAAACGCCAGTTTGTAACCTGTTTCTGGCGTTTAACTCTGCTTTGCAACCTGTTTCTGGCGTTTAACTCTGCTTTGCAACCTGTTTCTGGCGTTTAATTCCAAAATAGGGCAGAGAGCTGGCGTTGAACGCCAGTTTGCATCGTCTAAACTCGGACAAAGTATGGACTATTATATATTTCTGGAAAGCCCTGGATGTCTAGTTTCCAATGCAATTGAGAGCGTGCCATTTGGACTCATGTAGCGCCAGAAAATCCACTTTGAGTTAGGGGTGTTTATAAAAAAACCAAAATGTGGTTAACCGGTTAAAAAACCATAACCACATTTTGGTTAACCAATTTAATAAAACAATTTTAAAATCCATATCCATATTTTTTAGAATTGGTTAACCAAAACCAAATTAGAAAAAACCGGTTTTTAACCGGTTAACCAAAACCAAAACCAAATTAAAATCAAAACCTAATTACATACTCTTTCTCTCTCTCTCTCTCTCTCTCTCCCCCCTTTCCTCTCCCTTTCTCCCTCCCTCTCCCCCTTCCTCTCTCTTTCTCTCTCCCTCCCTTCTCTCTCTCTCTCTCTCTCTCTCTCTCTCTCTCTCTCTCTCTCTCTCTCTCTCTCTCTCTCTCTCTCTCTTTCTCCTCTTTCTCTCCCTTCTCTCTCTCCTCCTATCTCTCTTTTTCCCTACTCTCCCTCCTCTCTCTCTCTCTCTCTCTCTCTCATTTTCCTCTTTCTCCTCCTCCTCTTTGTCCTCTCCTTTTTTCTCTCCCCATCCTCTCTCTCTCTCTCTCTCTCTCTCTCTCTCTCTCTCTCTATTCTCTATCCCCTTCTCTCTCTTATTTTCTCCCCTATTTCTCTCCCTTCTCCCTCTCTCTCCCTTTTCCTTCCCCCTCTCTCTCTCTCCCTTCTCTCTCTCACTCATTTTTCTCTTTATCTCCTCTTTCCTTTCCCTCTCTCTCCGCTTCTCTCTCTCTCTCTCCCTCTTTCTCTCCCTTCTCTCTCTCTCTCTCTCTCTCTCTCTCTCTCCTCCTCTCTCTCCCATATCTCTCTCTTTCCCTTTCTTCCTCTCTCTCTCTCTCTCTCTCCTCTCTTCCTCCTCTCTCTCCCTTCCCTCTCTCTCTCTCTCTCTCCCATTCCCTCTTTCTCTCCTCTCTCCTCTTTGCTCTCTCACTTCCTCTCTCTCCTTGCCCTCTTTCTTTCCCTCCCTTCTCTCTCTTTCTCTCTCTCCTCCCCTTCCTCTCTCTAATCATCTCTCCAATCATCTCTCCCCTCCTATCTCTCTCTCCTCTCCTCTCCTTCTCTCTCTCTCTCTCTCCCATATATCTCTCCTTTCTCCTCTATTTTCTCTTCTCTCTCTTTTCCTCTCTCTCTCTCTCTCTCTCTCTCTCTCTCTCTTCTTTACCTCCCCTCTCTTTCTCTCTCTCTGTCTCTCTTTTTTCTTTTCTCTCTTTCTCTCTCTGGCTCATCTCTCTTTCCTTTTCTTCTTTCTCTCTCTCCTCATCTTCCTCTCTTCCTTTTCTCTCCTTCTCCTCTTTCTTTTCTTACTCTCTCTTTTCTTTTTCTCTCTCAACCTTCTCTCAATCTCTATCCCTCTTCTATCTCTTTTTTCCTCTTCTCTCTAAAGCGAGAGAGAAGAAAGAGAGGAGGCAGAGATAGAGGAGGAGAAAGAAAAAAAGGAGAGAGATAAGAAGAGAGAAGAAGGATAAGAGAGAGAGAGAAGAAGAGAGAGAAAGAAGACAAAGAGGGAGAAAGAGAGAGGGGAGAGAGAGAGGATGGGGAGAGAGAGACAGAAAAAAAGAAGGAGAGAGAGAAAAGAGAGAAGAGGAGAGAGAAAGAGAGAGGGAGGGGAGGGGAGAGAGGGAGAGAAGGATAGAGAGAAAGAAAGGGGAGGGGGAGAAAAAGGGGAAGGGGAGAGAGAGATAGATAGAGAGGAGTGGGAGAGAGAGAAAAGAAAGAGAGGAGGAGAGAGAAAAATGGAAGAGAGAGAAAGAGAGAGAGAAAAGAAAGAGGAGAGGAGAGAGAGAGAGGAAGAGAAAGAGAGGGGAGGGGGAGAAAGAGGGGAAGGGGAGAAAGAGAGAGAGAGAGAGAGAGAGAGAGAGAGAGAGAGAGAGAGAAGGAAGAGAGAAGAGGAGGGGGAGAGAAAAGAAGAGAGATGGAAAGAAGAAGATAAGAAAAAGTTACTCGTATCATTTAGAAAGAAAATTATTTATATTAGAAAATATTATTTATAGAAAATACTGAAAAGAGATAAGAAAGAAAAAGGAACGAAAGCAATGGAAGGAACTTCATTATTTACAAATGTTACTCGTATCATTTAGAAAGGAAAAAAAATTAGATTAAAAAAATTCAATTAAAAAAAGGTTTAAAAATTTGGGTTTTTGAATGTAAAAATATTAATTTTTGTGTAAGAATCTATTTTTACATGTAAAAACCAATTTTTTAGTATAAAATCGGTTTTTTGTGTAAAAATTTGGGTTTTTATATGTAAAAATATTAATTTTTGTGCAAAAATCTATTTTTACATGTAAAAATCAATTTTATGGTATACAAACCAATTTTTAGTATAAAAACTGGTTTTTTTATACAAAAACCGGTTTTTTGGTACAAAAACTGATTTTTTGTACAAAAACCAGTTTTTATACAAAAACCGGTTATTTTTTAAAAAACGGTTTTTATTTTAATAACCGGTTAAAAACCGGTTTTGAATTTCACTAACCGGTTAATAACCGGTTTCATCATATAAAACCAATTTGGTTAATTAACCAATACTATATTTTTGGTTAACCAAAAAACTGGTTTGGTTTTTGGATTAACCAAACCATGAACACCCCTACTTTGAGTGCAGGGAGGTCAGAATCCAACAGCATCTGCATTCCTTCTTCAACCTCTGAATCTGATTTTTGCTCAAGTCCCTCAATTTCAGCCAGAAATTACCTGAAATCACAGAAAAATACACAAACTCATATTAAAGTCTAGAAATGTGATTTTTATTTAAAAACTAATAAAAATATACTAAAAACTAACTAAATCATACTGAAAACTATGTAAAAATAATGCCAAAAAGCGTATAAATTATCCTCTCATCACAACACCAAACTTAAATTGTTGCTTGTCCCTAAGCAACTGAAAATAAAATAGGATAAAAAGAAGAGAATATACTATAAATCCCAAAATATCAATGAAACTTAGCTCCAATCAGATGAGCGGGACTATTAGCTTTTTGCCTCTTGAATAGTTTTGGCATCTCACTTTATCCCTTGAAGTTCAGAATGATTGGCATCTATAGGAACTTAGAATTCAGATAGTGTTATTGATTCTCCTAGTTTAGTATGTTGATTCTTGAACACAGCTACTTTATGAGTCTTGGCCGTGGCCCTAAGCACTTTGTTTTCCAGTATTACCACCGGATACATAAATGCCACAGACACATAACTGGGTGAACCTTTTCAGATTGTGACTCAGCTTTGCTAGAGTCCCCAATTAGAGGTGTCCAGGGTTCTTAAGCACACTCCTTTTTTTTGCTTTGGACCTCGACTTTAACTGCTCAGTCTCAAGTTTTCATTTGACACCTTCACGCCACAAGCACATGGTTAGGGACAGCTTGGTTTAGCCACTTAGGCCAGGATTTTATTCCTTTGGGCCCTCCTATCCACTGATACTCAAAGCCTTGGATCCTTTTTACCCTTGCCTTTTGGTTTTAAGGGCTATTGGCTTTTTGCTCTTGCCTTTTGGTTTAAAGAGCTTTTGGCTTTTTCGGCTTGCTTTTTCTTTTTTTTTTTTCTCTCTTTTTTTTTCGCCATTTTTCTTTTCTCTTTTTTTTTCGCAAGCTTTTGTATTCATTGCTTTTTCTTGCTTCAAGAATCAATTTTATGATTTTTCAGATTATCAATAACATTTCTCCTTTTTCATCATTCTTTCAAGAGCCAACATATTTAACATTCATAAACCACAATATCAAAAGACATATACACTGTTCAAGCATTCATTCAGAAAACAAAAAGTATTGTCACCACATCAAAATAATTAAACTAGTTTCAAGGATGAATTTGAAACCATGTACTTCTTGTTCTTTTTTAATTAAAACAGTTTTCATTTAAGAGAGGTGATGGATTCATAGGACATTCATAGCTTTATGACATAGACATTTAAACACTAATGATCATACAGTAAAGACACAAACATAAATAAAACATAAGGCTCAAAAACCAAAAAACAGGCATTGAAGCTTTCACGTGTAGAGGTCTTTCTTGGAGTTAAACACCAGTTTGTAACCTGTTTCTGGCGCTTAACTCTGCTTTGCAACCTATTTCTGGCGTTTAACTCCAGAATAGGGCAGAGAGCTGGCGTTGAACGCCAGTTTGCGTCATCTAAACTCGGACAAAGTATAGACTATTATATATTGCTGGAAAGCCCTGGATGTCTACTTTCCAACGCAATTGACAGCGCGCCATTTGGACTCATGTAGCTTCAGAAAATCCACTTTGAGTGTAGGGAGGTTAGAATCCAACAGCATCTGCAGTCCTTCTTCAACCTCTGAATCTGATTTTTGCTCAAGTCCCTCAATTTCAGCCAGAAATTACCTAAAATCATAGAAAAACACACAAACTCATATTAAAGTCCAGAAATGTGATTTTTATTTAAAAACTAATAAAAATATACTAAAAACTAACTAAATCATACTGAAAACTATGTAAAAACAAAACCAAAAAGCGTATAAATTATCCGCTCATCATCGCTCTTGCAGTCATATAGATAGAGCTCTGGTTAATGTGGAGTGGCTAGAAGCGTTTCCAAAAACTCGGTTATGAGGGGGGCCAAGAGGATTGTCAGATCATTGCCCCATAATACTGGAGGACAAAAAGCTGAGGGGAGGTCCAAGGCCGTTCTGCAGTCTAGATTCGTGGTTTACACATGATGGATTTCTCAGTATGGTTAAAGAGGAATGGAGAGGTTTGGGGGAGATACAGTTCACAGATAAGTTGAAGGCACTGACAATACCGCTAGGGAGATGTGATGAACGGATTTTTGCTAGTAAAGAATTCACAATAAATTTCCGTTGCAAGTATAGTTTCTAAACCAACAATAATTCTTTCATACAAAAATTTGGTTGTCACTAAAACAAACCCAAAAAAATTAAACCGAAGTATTTAAACCTCGGGTCGTCTCTCAAGGAATTGCAGGGAAGTGTACTTATAATTGGTTATCGAAAAGTGTCTTTTTGGATTTTTGAAATAAGGAACAAGAAAAGTAAATTGCAAGAAATTAAATTAATAACTAAGAAAACTCTTGGCAAGGTATGAAAATTAGACATCCTATCCTAGTTATCCTTATCAATTGTGATGAGAATTGTCCATTGCTACCACTTAGTTAACCTCTAACTATAAAGGAAGGTCAAGTGGATGAATCAATTTGATTCCTCAAGTCCTAGTCAACTCCTAAGGAAAGACTAGCTTTACAGGGATCCAAATCAACTAGCAACTTTCAATTATCAATCAACAAAGGAGTTTGATAACTCAAGAGTCTCCAATTACTCAACCAAAGCCAAAAGGAGAGAAATCTACTCTAAATCCCAACCAAGTATTTTATCAAACACTTGGAAGGAATAACATAAAGACATAGAAATTAATAAGAGATAATAAAACCTAAACAACCAATTGAAAGTATCAATAACATAAATTGAAGAAAGCAATCATAAATATAAAATACCTCAAATTGCATTAAATAGAGAATCAAATCTAACATGAGAATCCATAAACTAAAATAGCAACATAAAGAAATCAACAAGAAAAATAGATAACTAAAGTGCTAGAGCCAATAAGAGTAGAAGAAAACTAAATTAAAGTAAAATAGAAATCTAAAATTGAGAAGAATTAAAGCTAAGAATCCTAAAACCTAGAGAGAGGAGAGAGCCTCTCTCTCTAGAAACTAATTCTAAAACCTAAAATTATGTGAATGAAAGTTATGTGAATGAATGAATGATTTCCCCACTCTGCAGCCTCTAATCTATGTTTTTTGAGCCAAAAACTGGGTCAAAAACAGCCCAGACATCGCTGGGGGCGAATTCTGATACGCTGAATTTTCGCAGATGCACGCGTGCGTGCTGCTTATCTGCTGAGCAACCATGGAAAATTATTATCATTTCGAAGCCCCGGGTGTTTTCTTTCCAACGCAACTGGAACCACCTCATTTGGACCTCTGTAGCTCAAGTTATGATAGATTTAGTACGAAGAGGTCAGGCTAGACAGCTTAGCAATTCCTTCAATTTCTTGTATTCCTTCCACTTTTGCATGCTTTCTTTCTATTCTCTAAGTCATTCCTGCCCTATAAACCCTGAAAAAACTTAACACACATATCACGACATCGAATGGTAATAAGAGAGGATTAATAATTAGCAATTTTAAGGCCAAAGAAGCATGTTTTTAATCAAAGCACAGAATTAGGAAGGAAAATGTAAAACATGCAAATTATATGAATAAGTGAGCAAAGAATTATTAAAAACCACTCAAATTAGCACAAGATAAACCATAAAATAGTGGTTTATCAAGATGACACAAAGCTAATTTTGGGGAGATAGACAGTAAGATCACAAAGTTTGAGGAAGAAATCAAGAGAGTTGATGATATAGTTAGCAATGGAGTATATGATACCACGATGGAGGCTAGAAGAAAGGTGCTAGTTACTTGTTGTGAGAGATGGTATGTAAGGAAGGAAATGCATTGGAAACAGATGTCTTGATCTCGGCACGCGAAGGAGATGGACAAAAATACAAGATACTTTCACAATATGGCTTCAGTAAGAAGATGGAACAATAAGATTGATACACTGGTGATAAACGGTAGAACGGTCAGAAATCAAGCGAGAATCAAGATAGCCATCAGAGAGTTTTACAAGGAATTATATCATCAGGAAGCTACTCCAATGATGGGCTTTAGAGATGGTCTGGTGGGAAAGATAGATGAGGAAAATGCTGTGACCTTAGAGAGGATGCCGTCGGCTGAGGAGATCAGAGAGGCTGTGTGGGACTGCGAGTCCTCTAATGTGCCAGGCTGTGATGGGTACAACATGAACTTTATTAAGAGATGCTGGGATAAGATTGGACCTGAATTTATGACAGCAGTGATGGGGTTCTTTAATTCTTCCAGGTTACCAACTGATAGCAATATTGCTTGGATGGCATTGGCTCCAAAGTTTGTTGGTGCAAAGGAGATCAAAGACTTGAGACCTATTAGTATGGTGGGGTGCGTCTACAAAGTCATCTCAAAGGTGCTAGTCAAGAGGATGAGATCAGTGATGCCAGGGTTAATAGGTGAGACTCAGAGTGCGTTCGTCAAAGGAAGGAAAATACACGATGGGGCACTTATTGCATGTGAAACAGTAAACTGGCTTAAACAGAGAAAAAAGGAAGCAGCAATAATCAAGCTAGATTTTCAGAAAGCATATGACAGAGTCAAATGGAGCTTTGTGGACTTGGTATTACAAAAGATGGGCTTCGGGCATAAATGGAGAGCATGGGTTATGGAGTGTGTGGTCACTGCATCTATGTCAGTATTGATAAATGGGTCACCATCTAAGCCTTTCAAAATGGAAAGAGGTTTGAGACAAGGTGACCCGCTTTCTCCCTTCTTATTTGTACTGGTTATGGATGTGCTACATTGAATGGTTGGAGAGGCGATCAGGAATGGACGTATATTACCGTTGTTGGTGGGTAGGGATAGCATAGAATTGTCGCACCTTCAGTTTGCTGATGATACTATTCTGTTCTGCCCACCAGAAGAGGAGACTATTAAGAATTATAAGCGACTTCTGTGATGTTTTGAGTTGATGTCAGGCCTCTGTATTAATTTTGATAAGTCAAGTTTGATTCCGATTAATTGTGAAGAGCAGTGGATACAGCGTATGTGTAACCTTTTGGGTTGTAAGGGGGACACTCTCCCAGTTAAATACCTTGGGATATCCTTAGGAGTAAACCCGAGGTTGGTGAAGACTTGGAAGCCTATTTTGGACAAAGTGGAGGAGAAACTAAGCTTGTGGAAAGCTAAGGTGCTAAACAAAGTTGGGAAGTTGGTGCTTATCAAATCAGTATTGAACAGTTTGCCATTGTACTATTTGAGTCTATTTAAGATGCCAAAAGCTGTTGCTGAAAAGTTGATTTCACTGCAGAGAAGATTCATGTGGAGTAAGAAAGATGGTCGGAATGGTATGGCATTAGTTAGATGGGAAATGGTACAGGCTCCAAAGAAACTAGGTAGCTTGGTAGTTGGCGATGCAACGATTTGGAACTCAGCATTGTTGTTTAAGTGGTGGTGGCGGTTTGCAAAGGAAGAGTGCCCGTTGTAGAAGAAAATTGTATGTTCATGTAATAATCTGAATCCCAATGAGCTACTATCAACTCAAGCACTACCTACAAGAGGAGGCCCATGGAAGGATATATGCCAGTTGCACATCATGAATGAACGTATAAGGGATAAGATGGTTACAAGTTTGTCCATGGAGATTGGTGATGGGCGACGAACTCGGTTTTGGGAGGATGTATGGCTACTATGTGGATCTCTGAAAGACCGGTTCCTGAGGCTTTTCTCTGTTTCAAACCAATGTGGATCCGTTATTGGGGACTGTGGGTTTTGGGATGGGATAGTGTGGAATTGGAATTTCCAATGGAGGCACGAGCTTTTTTAGTGGGAATTGGAGCTTCTAAGTCAATTACATGAGGTTTTGAGACCAGTGAAATTAGTAAATAACAGAGAGGATCGAGTGGTTTGGAAATATAATAGGCAAGGTGTTTTTTCAACTAACTCATTTGTGCAGGTTGAAGCACTCCCAGAGGTGGTAACCAGCTACAGCTTCACAAGGACCATTTGGAAAGGTTTGGTTCCACCAAGAGTGGAGCTTTTTGTTTGGTTTGTTTTAATAGGCAGGGTGAACACTAAGGAAAGGCTGAGCTGGTTTGGAATTATCAGACAGGAAGATACTATATGCGTGCTATGTAATAATGAATTGGAACATGTATATCACTTGTTTCTAGGCTGTGCATTTACGTGGTAGGTGTGGAGTGCTTGGATATCAGGATTCGGTTGTCAATGGTCTTATCCGGGTTCGATGAAAGAGCACTTTCTCAGTTGGACAGAGGAATCAAGGAGAAAGGAGGATCGTAAGCAGCGGCTGAGGTGCTTTTGTGTGATCATTAGGAATATATGGATGGAAAGGAATAACAAGATTTTCCAGAATCAAAGCAGAGGTGTTGAAGAAGTCATTAACATGACCGTGAGAAGCGTTAATGAGTGGAGTGGTGTTGATCCCTTTTATTGTTGATGGCTATGCCGAAGATGACATGGGGAGTTTATGTGTTTGATTTAGTTATTTAAGTAGGCGTGTGCTGCTTGTCTAGCTCTGTTTGCTCCACTGTACTGTGTTGAGCTCTTACTTTCAAAAAAAAAAGATGACAAATAGAGTTGTTGTTAGTTAAGTTAATCTTTATTTAAGTGATTATCCACGGCTTATCTCTTTTACTAGAAGATACTATTTGTTGACCATTGAATAAGAAGGTAATAAGTGCCTATCACATTACATAACGGAATTTTCACCAACTATAAAAAGCCACCAAAGAAATATACTCACAACTCAACTTAGTATAACAAAAAAATAATATTCCATAACTAATAAAATTTATTATTTTTAATTAATATTAGTAAATATTTTAAAGTTTAAGTACTAAATTTTAAATTTTAAATACTAAAATTAACTCCTAACAATATAAAAATAAAATGTTAGCTAACAGTATTAACTAATATTAATAAAAATTATCTTTAACATTTCTCGCAAGAAAATATATGCAAATAATTTTTATGATTCACATGTATTAATTATTTGGATTTAATTTATATAATAAATATCACTGTGAATCAGATTTTTATAGACATCCAACTAACATATCAATACATCAGCAATATAAATTTCACATAACCACCGATTATAGCTTGAAAGGCTCATGAATACTATAAATATATTTGATTAGACAAAAATAGAAAATTATTAAATGGTATCAATACATAAGAATTAAAATAATCTAAATTAAGATAGTTAATATAAGGATCCAAAATGACAGCAATCATGTTAACATATGTAGGTATTTGAGTACATATTCGTTGTGACAGAGTGATAATGGAAAGTAGGAAAGGAAATAAAAAGAAGGGAGAGTAATCTAGTTGCAAGTTCACATCAACATGAAACTGATCCTTCATAAAAAAAACAAATGTTGTTATCATATATATGCCCATCGACTTTTAAGGGAACAAGAAATCCAACAAAATTTTTAAATTTAACAACTTTATTATCTATAAAACTATGTTAGATCTCACGCATTAACATGCAATTTACAACTAGTTGATAAAAGCAAGCTAGCAACAATGGTGGCTGATATGTGCGTGTCAATTAAAGCAGGAAGCTCTGATTATTTGGAGAAACATCCAGAGCGCAGAATATCATTTTCCCAAAATTTTTACATTATTGGTGTTACTTTTGCAGCTGGTATTGGTGGCCTTCTATTTGGTTATGATACTGGTACAGTATACATATATGCGTATTGTCTACCATTTCATTAATTAAGAAAAAAAAGAAAGAAATGAAATAGCATATATTTTGTTTTCATTTGTAGGTGTGATATCTGGCGCTCTCTTGTACATAAAAGATGATTTTGAAGTTGTAAAGAACAGTAGTTTTCTTCAGGTAAAAGAGAAAGTGTCTTTTTGTTCATTTTCTTTTAATTTGGTAGCTTGTACTTGTGACCATATAGTTATATGAAACGCAATATGTTCTGGTAGGAGAATTGGTAGGTGGTACGCAATACATCAAAGATATATTGGTAGGAGAATTTGTAGGAGAATATGCTATATATATATATATATATATATATATATATATATATATATATATATATATAGCATTCGACAACAAAGATAAATTGTGAATTCACGTAACTATGACTATGACACAGTAGGACTAGAGTAGAGTGCCATTTTGCAGCAATTATATGTTCTCATTTTGTTATGTTTGCAGGAACTAATAGTTGCGATGGCCTTAATTGGTGCAATTTTCGGCGCCGCCATTGGTGGTTACATTAATGATTCTTTAGGGCGTAAGGCTGCCACTATTGTGGCAGATATTTGTTTCGCAGTAGGATCACTTTTGATCGCCGTCGCACCAAATCCCACTCTTATCATAGTTGGCCGATTTTTTGTTGGCCTAGGTGTAGGTTTCGCCTCTGTTACTGCTCCTATGTATATCGCAGAAGTATCACCGTCTGAAATAAGAGGTGGATTAGTTAGTGTCAATTGTCTTATGATCACAACTGGCCAATTTCTTTCCTTTGTCATCAATTATGGTTTGACTAGAGTAAGCATACCCAACTCTTTAGCTAACAATACCAATAGTAATAATTTTGTCTTCGTCCATCTTGATTTTCTAAGAGCAAAATTATGTGTGCAGGTTCCTGGAACATGGCGTTGGATGCTTGGAATTGCAGGTACACCAGCTGTTATTCAGTTGGTTCTTATGGTCTTTCTTCCTGAGTCCCCCAGATGGCTATATTTGAAGGTAAATGATGATATAAGATCAATGATCATTTATGTGAAGTTCTCTTTATGCAAAAAATATAGGTAATAACTATTAGATAATTTGATATGTTGAACTAAAGTTAATGCTGGAAACCAACTTTTTTTAAACTAACATCAGCCAATTTTGTTATTTTGTTTATCTTAAATTCTAGATCCTAAAACTTAAATTATAAATATAAAATCTAAAGTTGACTAATGTTAGCTAACTAAAAATTAGTTTCCTGTATTTTTTTTCTTAAATAAATTATCATCTAATGATTATCAACTATTATTTTCATATGAAGACAACTTTATGTCATTAGTCACCTATAAAATTTGGGTAAAATAAATCCTTATATTGATTTTTTTTGTACAATAATTAAAAGCTTAGTTACTTTTAACTTGCAGAATAGGAAGGAGGAGGCCACCAATGTTCTTTCTAGGATATACCCATCTCCTCGGTTGGAGGACGAAATAGATATTCTTGAAGCTCACATGGAGCAAGAACAAAAGGATAAGGTCAAAGTTAAATACAGTGATGTATTTAAGTTGAAAGAAATCAGAGTTGCGTTCATATGTGGCGCTGGACTTCAAGCATTCCAACAACTTACCGGTATTAGTGTTATAATGTACTATAGCCCAACAATCATTCAATTGGCTGGCTTCAAATCAAACGAATCGGCTTTGTTCTTATCCCTCATTGTTTCTGCAATTAATGCCGGTGGCACAATTATTGGCATTTACCTTATTGACATTGTAGGGCGAAAGAAGCTTACACTTAGTAGCTTAATAGGTGTGGTTGGATCGTTAATCCTACTCTCTGCTTCATGTTATGTTAGAGGACATGGCAACCCGAGTTTAGTTTATGGATGGCTTGCTGTTGCGGGTTTGGCTTTGTATATTATATTCTTTGCACCTGGAATGGGTCCTGTTCCTTGGGCTGTGAACACAGAGATATACCCTGAAGAGTTTAGAGGAATATGTGGTGGCATGTCTGCAACAATTAATTGGGTTGGTAGTGTCATCATGTCTATTAGCTTCCTTTCTTTTGTGGATGCTATTGGGCTTGGTGAGAGTTTTATGATTCTTTTGGCTGTTGCTTGTGTTGCAATAGTTTTTGTGATTTTCTATATGCCAGAGACAAAAGGATTGACTTTTGAAGAAGTTTCAAATATTTGGAAGGAGAAAGCCTATGGAAAAGATAAAAACATAGAGAGCATGGTTGAGCAAGCAAGTACATGATCAGCAACTTTTTCCAATACGTTTAAGACTTGTGAAAGCACGAAAAGTCATAAAGTTACGGTTTGAACATGAAATGAAGAAGAACAAAAAATAAAAGGAGAAGAAATGAAAGATGCAATATATATGTGCATGCGCATGTGTCTGTGTCCTTACTGGTAGCATTGGCCAAAGAGTTCAAAACACCATCCCTATGATTGGCTATATAGTTGATCAGGATCATGTCTTCTTCCATGGTCCATGGCCCTTTTCTCACTTCCAAATCTTGAGACATGTTGAGAGAGTGAGAGAGATTTCGGAGGGGGTGTTAAGGGAGAAGACTCTAGTGACGTGTGTGACAAGCAATGTAGAGTTAGTTTGCATTACAGAGTTAGTTAGATGAAGTGAGAATCTGTTATAGGATCAGTTGAGTGTTAGTTATTGATGTGTTTCTCTATCTTTCACTCTTAGTGTGTAAATAAGTGAGGAAGCTTCATATGTAAATTAATACATTCTTCCAACATCAATTCAATTTAATATTTAGTTCATTCTCTTAGCTTTCTTTCTAGTTTTCATACTCTCAACTTGGCAACACAGTGTTCATCAACTTGCTTAATGTGCTTCTAGATCCTAGTCCTCAAGTAGTTCTTGATCTTGTTTCTAGTTCCTCCCAGTATATACTTGGCTATTTTCGACCATGTACAGTCATTATGATTTGATTAATTTATTATGGACAAAAAATGTCATTTTATTACATTAGAATGAACTCAAATCTTATCCAAAAATATTTGATTGATAAATTTTACAAAGATATAAAATAAATAGTTTAATTTTGATGTACTGATATTATATAACATTTAATTTTATATAGTCATAAAATCAAATATGTTAATTTGGATAACTATTCACACCCTCAATGTAAAAAGTAAGTATTTTTACTAACGTCGTATTATGTTACTGTACACATATGTAAAACTACTTTATTAAGAACGAAGGCTACGATAGTTATACAATGTTAACAATATTTAAAAAGTGGTGTTAAAATTAAAATAATATTTTTAATATTAATAAATATTTTTAATTTGAAAAAAAATATTATATTGCAAAAATATAAAAATGTGTTACTTTAAATACTATATATTTATATATATCAACCTTGCTATATATAAAAAATGAAAAATTATATTTTTATAAATTATCTTCCATATTTTTGTAATCAATCTCTAAATTAAAAATATTAAGTTTATATATTTATGATACTAAAATTGTTTAACACCACTGATATATATATATATATATATATATATATATATATATATATATATGATGTCATATTGTACAAGGATAGTTGAAAATCAATGTTAGAATAAATAAATAAATGATCTCTTCTACTATGACTAATTTTTTAATTACATGACACAAATATAAAAGATGAGATCCACCTCTTCATCTCTCACTTTTTAGACAAATCAGATACAATTATACAAATTCTTTAATAACCAAATAAATTTTCTACATAAATATGTGTCAAGAGAGTGTCTACTACTAGAGTGTAGGGTTGAGAGAAAACTAGTTAGTTAAAATATGTGCAATGATTTCTCGAAAAAGAAGGTATGAATTGAATTTAAAATGTACTAATTTAATCCTACTCTCTGCTTCATGTCATGTTAGAGGACATGGCAACCCGAGTTTAGTTTATGGATGGCTTGCTGTTGCGTGTTTGGCTTTGTATATTATATTCTTTGCACCTGGAATTGGTCTTGTTCCTTGGGCTGTAAACGCTGAGATGTACCTTGAAGAGTTTAGAGGAATATGTGGTGGCATGTCTGCAACAATTGTCATCATGTCTATTTACTTCCTTTCTTTTGTGGATGCGATTGGGCTTGGTGAGTTTTATGATTCTTTTGCCTGTTGCTTGTGTTGCAATAGTTTTTTGTGATTTTCTGCATGCCAAAGACAAAAGGGTTGACTTTTGAAGAAGTTTCAAATATTTGGAAGGAGAAAGCTTATGAAAAAAATAATAACATAGAGAGAATAGTTGAGCAAGCAAGTACATGATCAACAACTTTTTCCAATACGCCTAAAACTTGTGAAAGCATGAAAAGTCATAAAGCTAAGGTTTGAACATGAAATGAAGAAGAATAAAAAATGAAAGGAGAAGAAATGAAAAATGCAATATATATGTACGTGCACATGTGTCAGCGTGCTTACTGGCAGCTTTGGCCAAAGAAAAGGGGGAAACGTTAATGGAGAAGACAGTGATGAGTGCTGACATGTGTGATATGCAATAGAGTTAGTTAACATTACAGAGTTAGTTAGATGAAGTGAGAATCTGTTATAGGATCAATTGAGTGTTAGCTATTGATGTGTTATCCTTCATTCTTAGTATGTAGATAAGTGAGGTAGCTTCAAGTGTAAACTAATTCATTCCACTATCAATTCAATTTCATATTCTAAGTTCATTCTATTAACTTTCTCTTTGGTTTTAATCTCTTTCAATACCTTTACATGATATCAGAGTTGGTCATGATCAATCATGGCCTTAACTCTCATCATCATCATTATCGTTGCTAAGAACACCTTGGTTCCTTTACTGATAAGCAATAGTATTTTTTAACAATAAAACAAAAGGTTATGCCACAATGATGAAATTGAATATTTTCAGCACATGAAGAATGTATGTAAATAGACTTGTATTTAGACGTGTGTTATCAGGGACGGATTGAGGTTCAAAGGAGGAGGACACTTGCCCTCACTAAGTTTTGAAAAAAAAAGTAATAGTTTTATACAAATATATATTATTATCCCCAGTATAATTATATTTTTACCTCCATAAAAAATTATAAAATTTTATTTTGAGATTTATAATAAATTTTTTATTAATTTAACATGTAACAATATTTATTTTGTTAAATTTGATTTAATATCAAAAGTAAAATTAATTAAATAAATTAACTCAATAAAAATTAATGAATAGTGATAATATAAGTTTTGAAATTAATAAATTAATTAATTATCAAACTAAATATTAGTTTTCTAAATATAAGTAAAACTACTAGTATTTTTTGTCTTAAAAAATTAGTTGAGATAAAAAAAATAATATCTATTTTTAATTAATAATTTTATTTTAAAATTATATAATATTTTTTTAATCTTAACTCTGAAATAAGTTTGCTTGTAACAACTATTTTGGGTGAAACAGTGTTTTATGTCATAAATATTGTAACAAATAAATTTTTTAATTGAATGGGTGGTAATTAATATTTTAAAATTGTAATGAATAGTAGAACAATTGTTTACAAATATGAAAGTTAATTTTGATATATTAAAATATGTATATTTTTTACATAGTCATTTCATCACATTTATTCTTTTAGATAAATATTTATATGATGAATGTAAAAGTTATTTTTTTTACATTATAATACATAATTGAATGGATTCATAAAATCTTTAATTTGACAATATATTAAAATTAAATAAAAAAATATATAAAAATATTTAATTATTTTAAAAAGAAAGAGAGAAAATTTATTGTAAATTAAGTTTTTATTATTTTATAGCAACATATCTGAAGGTTGTAGAAGACTTAGAGAAGGGGGGTTGAATCTATGCCTTTCTTTTTGTTACTGAAATAACCTCTTTTTAAATGAACTTGCAATTCTGATTCTGTTTGAACTCAGCAGCAGAAATTTATGAGACAATTTCGTTTTGTCTCATGAATATCAGAAAACAGAACAGAGCAGAGAAGAGAAAAGCTAACACCACCATGTATCCTGGTTTGGTTGCCTTGTACTATGCAACCTACATCCAGTCTCCACCACAACAGTGGTGGAATTTTCACTATAGTTAAAGTATTACATACACCAATTTCACAGGATTGACACAATCCTTTCACACTCAAGTCTAACCTAACTTGACATTGGCTATGCTAATACCCAGGGGCGGAGCTAGACTAACTATTTAAGGGGGGCGGTGTTTAATAATTTACTAAAAATATTTTATATTACTATTTCTATTGATAAAATAAAAATAAATAAATATATAATCTCAATCAAAGTAAGACAACAATATATAAAAGTTACCACTTACAGTTTTATATCATGAAAATACTATTCGACGTTTTTTTCTATTTTCAAAATCATCTATAATTGAATTTGTGTCGAAAATAGCTGCTAATTCTTTTTCTATATAGATGACCAAATTGTCTGCAAGAAATTCATCAGCCATTTTGCTTTTGAGTCTTGTCTTAACAATTTTCAATGCTAAAAAAGCTTTTTCTGTTGTTGTGGTAGACACTGGTAGAGTCAAAACAAGACGTATTAATCTATCAACCATGTGATAAGTTCTTAATTTTTCTGTTTCTTGCAACTTCTTACATAATTCAAAAAGTGTACCAATGCCTTTCAAATGATTTGGTATATCATGCTGATAATGTTGCAACTGAGATTTCAAAATATTAAACTCATTAGAAGGAAAGTCAAGGGGATAAAACTTCTCTGCTAACTTGCTAATTTATTCAATATTAAATTATTTGAAATTGTCTTTAGGATCCAAAGCACAACTCAAAGTCAAAAGCTTTATTGTTTGCTCATTAAATCTACTATTCAACTCTTGTATTGGAGTAGTAATAGTAGAAGCATCTTCATTCTCTTGATCTTTTCTTTTAAAAAATATATCAATGGTCTTGAACTTACTCATAATTCAAGTGGCCAAATAAGTTCCTATAATTAAAAATATATTTAGCAAAAAGTGTAAATTACAATCTAGATCTTTATATAATATATAATTTATATTTCAATTCAAAATAAGATATTAAAATTCAGAACAATAATACTAATATTGTTGTATAAATAATATAACTTTGTAATTAAATAGTTAACTAATAAAAAAACTAAATATATAAACTAACATATAATAACAAAAACTTAATTAACAAATAATAATAAATTAAGTAAATAACTAAATATATAAAAAAATATAAAAAAAAATGAGATAAGACTAACAGAAAAATAATAATAGAAAAGTCAATAGTTCAATAATTTTCTTAAAATAAAAAAGAATAAAAATAGAACCTTTTTTGAGAAACAGGGGTGAAAAATCACTTGTTGAATTACTATCTTTTTTCTTAATCTACAAAAAAAAAAAAAAACAAGAGTCAAAGAGGTAAAAGATAAGAAGATTAAAGAGATAAAGAAAAAGAAGAATAAGAAAAGTAAAAAATTGTTACCTACAAAGTGAAAGTGAAAAGTGTAGGAACAAAAAGAGGGATTGGAAAAATATGCGAACAAAGAGGAAGGGGGCTGGGTGGCTGGCAAATAAAAAAAAAGGGTGGGAATTGGGAATTGGGAATTGGGAAATGGACTATTAGGAAGGGGGCTGGGCTGCTAGCAAATAAAAAAAAGGTGGGAATTGGGAAATGGGCTATTGGGCTATTTTTTTTTTTGTATGAATTAAGGGGGGCTTGGAAAGTAATACAAAAAAAAAGGGAGGGGGTTGGGAAATAAAAACAGGAGGGGGCTAGACTTTTTTTTTAATGAAAATTAAAATTTTGGGGGGGGGGGGGGCATTGCCCCCTTTAATAGTATGTACCTCCGCCCCTGGTAGGCAAGTTGAGTTGAATTGGTGCTTACCTGGTCTAAATCTAGCTAACAGAGTTTAGCTCATGATGGTTGGAGGTAACTAAAAATCTTCTAACGCGATCGAATGCAGATGTGAAGACCCAATTCTTCACAATTTCTTCTCTAGTCCGTGTGAGAGGAGAGAAATAGCTAGATTTTTTAGCACTCTAGCATTTAAGAGAGCTACATCAAGAATTGATAAGGATGTCTTGCCGTTTTCCATCATGAGTTTTTTGCATCTAATGTTGCTTTTCTCTTTTTGTTATCTCTATTTCTTTCATCTATTGATAAGTCTCTTGGGAGTCCCTCAATTTTTTTTTCAATCCGTCTAATGCGAACATATGTTTCTAAATTTTTTTAAAATAAATATTTTTATTAGGAATATACATTAATTTGAGGGTATTTACAGATTTTCATCAAGTGCCTTATCTCCTTTACAGTGTAAACGAGATAAGGCACGAACACATGGCAATGTATCACGTTTACAAACGTGATATGATACGAACCTTATCTCGTTTACACTGTAAATGAGATAAGTCCAGAGAGCGACTATAAATGGAAGTCGTTCACAGTGTTTCAGACTCCATATTTCTCTCACATTTCTCTCATTTCTCTCTCTTGCACTGTTTTCTTGATATTTATTAGTTCCTCGGACATTATGGCATGTACGGATGCACGGGACCTTGACATCAACTGCCTCAACGCTAGTTAGCACATTGCGGGAGCCATCGACTTTGAGGTTAGTGTTATCTTTATTGTTTAAATTAATAAGTCTATGTGATTTTATTTCGAGAACTTTTATAGAGTTAGTGTTTTAACAAATGAGTAGGCTGGATGATATTGAGGTAACACAATTTAGGTTAGTTGGCAAGTTAGTAACATGAGTTAGGTGTATAATTTACTCATAGTCAAAGTTAGATAAGTAATTACTTTGATTTGATTAGTTATTTAAATTTTTTCACATACCGTGTTAGGGAGACAACTCTGCAACGCTTGGAGCAATCGCGGCACCTCATTGTACAACTCCTCCCAATCACCATATATCTAGGCAATTGCCTTTTGTTTTGCCATCCAAACCTTCTAGTATGACGGCTTGAAGTGATAGCTCTATCTCACTGTTCTCTGTAGAACAGGAATGGTCACTGATGGATTGGACTGTATGAGTGGCAGGATGATTTTGCATATGAGATTGCCATCCAACTGTCGGTGATCTTGTGACATGGTGGGGCCAGACACGTGTGTGGTCCACCGAATTCACACACCTTCCTAACCATTTTAAATACAGTCGAATTAAAATCTAAACAAAATAAGAACGATGAAGAAGACAATGAATTAAAATATAATAACACTCACCAATATATGAAATTCTGTCGGAGGGCGACACGGAGACTCCAAGGACAACCATCTGTAAATTGCCGGCAATGTATGTGATACTTGAATTGATCCGACTCGACTATTCGATACTCGGCACTTCTCTGGATGCTGTAATTCATCACGCCTTGCAGCGCTGCCTCTTTGCTTCTAAATCTATGACCAACCTGAAACTCCACACCACCATCGGTGTTGTAATCGTCGGCCCCCATATTCTAAAACGAAGTTTCCTCGTGCATTGCATCCAAATCTAATGTATGGTAGTAGCTGGGTACAGATGATAACTCTGGAATTGGACGCGGAATAGGCAAAAGGTATTGAACTGATCCATCAACAGGAGTCTCAGGTATGAACTCATTGTCGTCGTCGTCGTCGTTAGAGGAACCACTTTCGTGGCTATCGGCAATGTACTCTTCGTCGGATTCTCCATCCTCAACATCCATGTCCTGCACTGGACTAGCACAGTGCAACGGTCGTGGTGTGAGCGGAGGGTCATCCGGTACAAAATTCGAGCCGCCAGCACCACCACCACCACCATCACGAACTTACGCAGAAAGCTCCATCACTTGTTCAACTATAAGTCTGCCGTGCACGTCAAACAAGGCGCACATGCTTGCTCATTGCCATCGAGCCAGAATAGACGAAACCAAAATACACCATTCCCCATCGGTGCTAGCATCATATACCCAACTCTACCAACCTCTTTTCTCTTACCACCGCCGACGTGTGTTAATATCATACTTTTTAACTCGAACAACGAATTTGCTCTTCGAGTTCAGAACAATGCAGGATTCTCATACTCAAATATAACCCTGCTGTCATTGTTTCTCATCTGACAGTTGGGATACACCATCACAACAAAGAAACCACTGTCACTAGATATTTTTGCTAAATTTTTCGAAGAAAAACAGTAGAAAAAGAAGAATTGAGATATTTTTTAGGAATACCAGCGGTTTCCTAATCCTTTTATAAGGAGTTATTTTTGTCCTATTCTATCTTGTTTACTGTATAAACATTTTTTACTCGCACGTATCTCGTTTACACTATAAAAGAGATAAGTTTTGTCATATCTCATTTACATGACTAAACAACTATTTCTCACGTATCGCGTTTGTAAACGTGATACATTGTCACATGTTCATGTTTTATCTCGTTTACAAATAGTTAAACTTATCTCGTCTACAGTATAAACGAGATAAGACACTTTATGAAAATTGGTAACTATCCTCAAATTAACGTATATTCGTAATTTAAATATTTATTTTATTTATTTAAAAAATCCTATGTTTCTACTTTATTCAATTAATAAAGTATTAATATCTTTTAAAAAAAAGAATACATTTATGCTATATCTATTTATAATAAATTAATAATTAATAAAACTATTTTAATTGAGCTTTAGACGCACTTTTTATTTATTATAGACTATTGACCAATATGTATTTCTGAGTTAATACTATTTTTTTTTCTTTTTTACGTTAAAAATATTAGCCATATTCATTTGCGTTCTGTATATATTTGGTTCAGTGCTCCTCAGTTAGCTTTTCTTTATCTTAGTTTAGCGTGTTTTTCCTATTTATAAATAATCTTTTTATGTTGATATTCTTGTTCAACATAATTTATATATCATTTTAGAGTTTGAATATACACCTCTATTTCAAAATATATTTTTTTTATACTCAACGGAACTTACACTCCTATTTTAAAATATTTGTCACCTTAGAGTAGTTTTGTAAACCCTGAGAAAATAATAAATAGTTAGCGAATAAATTAATTATTAACCAAAGTGATTAGAAAATTGTAACACCCTAACTACCAAAGCTTACGCTTCCGGCTGCGCAACTCTGATAGCTCGGATATTACGACGACTTTTATACTATTTAATACTAAAATATGAGCCTGTTTAAAACTTAAATCGTGAAACCGCTCCCAAAAATACTTTCGTTCGATGACGTACATTCACAGAATATCATACAACTTACAAAAGTTCATAAAGAGTACATCCATATATATATACACACACACACACACACACACACACACACACACATATATATATATATATATATATATAATATTACAAGCATTAGACAATATAATTCCTATCCCTCTTACAGAATATCTCAAGATAAAGGCGAGGGTACAAATAATAGTCTAAAGCAATATAGAGCATTTCAACAATAACTAAATAAACTCTTCGTGACTTCTGCGCCCATATCCTGAAAGGGAAAAAATGTAGGGGGGTGAGAACATCATCATCGAAAGGGTTCTCAGTAGAGGGTTTTTGGGAATTACTGTAATAGGATACGTGAAGATAATCGCACCAGTGATTCATAACAGTCTCATGCCTCTTTTCAAAAACAACGGTTTACAATGAAAGTAAAGTCGGAAATCTTTTCGGAAGGAAGAACCGTTCAATTCTCAAAAACTCAAAAGCCTTTCAAAACGGTTTATCTATGCGGAACCAAAATAGCCTTTCATAATTTTATTCCAAACCAGAAACACAAAACCGAAATCAACCATCAGTTAATCTCTTTCCAACCACGGCCCTAGGCCCAAACAATCCAACCAACAACCAATCACCACAATCCAACAGAGTCCCAGATGCAAACACAGATAGGAAGTTCAAGCACAAACAAACAGTTATTACAAGTAGAACAGTTAACAATTAATTACATAGGCAAACCAAGTATAATATGCACACCCAACCAATGTCACACAAATGCATATGATGCATGCCTGTCCCTAGTGGCTGATGATATCATCTGTCGGTTATAGAGCCAACCCGACAAGTCCTGGTAGCTAACCATTGGACTGTCCCTCTGTCGCGCATCCCCAACTCGATTATACTCATCATAAACTTGATCATAATCATGATCCATATCCATCACCCTTACTGGTGAATATTTACGGGGGCGAGCTCATCCGGGCTTTCACAGTGCCCGGCCACACTTACGACATAGGGTCAACAGAGTATCAAGTCTCAACCTGGAGCACGTGGTGGCTAGCCACTGCTACTACCCAGGGAAACTCGTATCTCAGATAGTGGAAGTGCAAAAATCACAATTATCAATATCTCAGCATATATGCATTCATTCTCAGCCATGGATCAACATCCATCTCCGCCATCCGGCTCACGGTTCAATCCAGAACCAGCCAATATTCATATCATACACAGCCATTCCGGCTCACGGTTCAATCCAGAACTAATCAACATGTATAAACATACACAGCCATTTCGGGCTCTCAACAAAACAGCACTTCCACATTCAAAATCATCAAATTCATGAAATCGGCATTTAAGCCATAAATCATTTTCTCAATTCATTTCACTTTGAAATCAAGTTTCAACTCTTTTCAGCCTTGGCTTTAATGATCTCATTTCTCAAATCAACTCAGGCTCATAAGCCACTTTTACTCAAGGTAAATTCTCCTTTTAAAATAATGCCACTCTCGGCATTCTCTTTCCAAAACTTCCATCATCATGGCAAGTTAAAAGCCTCTTTGAGATATTCAAAAATCACCCATCCAACAATGGGACTTTATAACAAAAGTTTCTCGGCAAAGTCCCAAGTCTTTAGGGGAGAATAACATAACTCATTTCGCCAAATTCATTTAAAATCATTAAAACATTGGCTTTTTTATTTGAGTAATAAAATAGGATCTAAGCCAAACCGAGTCACGTAATCATTTACTTCTTTCAAAGCCGTTTCCTTTTCCTAGGTAAAACCAGCTTCAACCCCCATGATAAATTCTAAAGCATTTCGACTGTTCAAAATTGTTTTAGTCTTGCAAAGGTTCAGAATTCAAGGAGCACTTAAAACCTTTCTCAAACATTTCAAAATGAAACTTGGCGGCGACAATGGCGAGGTGGCTGAGCTTGTGAACGACGGCAGTGCAGAGGCGGTTTCTTCCCCTCCTGTGCGCACCAGTTCCTCCCGTCAGCCTCTTCGTGATCGCAAGGATGGCGGCGGCGCGGCGAGGGCGACAGCGGCGCTGTGTGCTTCAGCGACAGCGACACGTTGGTCACGGCTCCTCCAGCGGCGGTGGTGAGTGGGTAAGCGCCGGACGACAGCGACGGCTGGCCGGTGGTCACAGCGCAGCTTTTCCCTCTGCGTTTCCCCGTTTCCTCCTAGCCCTTTTTCTTTCTTCGTTCCATTTCTTTTGCAGCTATTGTTGCTGTGTTGCGGCTGGGTTTGGGGGGATTGAGTGAGGTTGAGAGAGAACCGGGTCGGGTAATGGGTTACCGGGTTAGGGTTTTCCTTATTTGAAAATTAGGGTTAAGGGCATTATGGTAAATTCACATAAAATTAGGAATAATATGGTAATTGAAATCCAATGTAATTCCAGCACTTATTGTATATGGAAAAACACTATTTGCTCATCTACTTTTACAAATTATTTTCAACAAAATGCCCGAATCTAAAGATTAGAAATAATATAATTAATTTCTCTATTTTCCAAAATAGCAGTACTAATATTCAAAATATTAATTACTTAGTCCAAAACATATAAAATCCTTATTATTTCACAACTGCTAAATTTATAATTTAAATATAGAAAATAATCCAACAATTATAAAATTGGATAATAATCATAAATTATCTCAAGTTCAATAAATCAAAACTTGCCTTAATTATCTTTAATAAAATGATTTCTGAAATTAAGGCTGTAAATAACTTTATGATTTGAAACTTGATCATAAAAAGATTTTTCAAAGGTTCTGGGTCTTACATTCTACCCACCTTATAAAAATTTTCCCCCTCGAAAATTGATACAGAATGAAAGTAATTCCATAATAGTTCACCCTTGAACACATTTAAAGAAGAAGCAAAAATATCTCAAAATATAATCATATATATGATTTTCAAATACTTTGATTATCATAAGCATAAGGATGCAAAGGTAGGAGTGTAACTGCCAGGCAAACGTTACAAGATAGGCTCAATGCAAAAGCTGACATGGGTCAATCATGTGATAGTAAGGCAAGGCATCAAGGCTATCAAACAGGATGGGGTTAAAACGACGTGCTCAACATCCGCACACTAATCTCACACCAACCTCAAAGCTTTAACTTTCCAACTCCATCAAGCACTTTACAAACCCCAAATTTGATCACAAGCCTGACAACCACAAACCCGTTCGCAAGGAACAAAATGCTCACAACTCATAACGTTGCACACCTACCGCTTCAACTTCCGCATACACATATAACGTCTTAAAGAACTAACGCATCGCGTTACTACGTCTACAAGTCGCACGTGATATCAAAATAATTCTTGAGTCTACTCAGAAGGATACAAGATTTAGAAAGGAGAGTCAAATGTCAAGGGTAGTACTCATAGATTTGAGAGAATGTATCCAATTCCAGATAAACAAGGATGTTCAAGCAATGAATTTTGCTAGACACAATTCAATTGACAACTTCAAAGATAACCCTTAGATCAAAGAAGTTCAATAGGATCAATAAGAAGAAAACCAGCGCATCAGTTTGAAACAAACTCAAGCTGAGTCGAGGAAACATGAGGTTTACAGAAGAGAATATTTCAAACCCAAGACAAAGCTCACAGAACTCGAGAGCATGATTAAAAATACTTTCGAATACATTGTTCATGAAAGAGTCGAAAACTTGCAAAAAAACCACTTTACAGTCTAGAAGAAAAGTTGAGCAACAAACATTCTTCAAGAGAGTAGCAAAAGCATAAACGTGGCTTTACTTCAATACAATTTCATGTTGAAGTAGATCATGTAGAGTTTTAAAAACAAAATGCACACAAATTTGACTAAGAGCTAAAATATTTCCTCAAATATTTTAGAAAAATAGTTAGGTGCATAACTTAACCAAAAGTAATTCATAAAACTCGGAAGAAATCAAATGCTTGTTCAAAAATTTCCAAAGTTCACATTCAAACAAGCGTGTATAACATTCGTAGCAAGGATGAAAGGGAAAATTAAACTCCTTTTAGAAAAGAAACTCCAAGGTAAAAATTTGCACACAATCTGGTAAGGAAATAAGTGGTGTGTTACAAACAAACCGGTTTCCACTAAACAAGGAAGCTTTTCCAAAACCTCATTTAAAAATGGCGCATGCCAACTTTAAATTAATTTCGTCAAAATTGGGCAATGGTTTCAATCTCAATCAAGCAACAGAAAATAAATTCCGTTTAATATTTCTTCAAAGAGAATTCAAAATTCTTTTAAAAGGTTCAAAACAAGACTCCAAAAGTGTTCTTGAAATCACCATCTCAGAAGAACATTCAAGAAGTTTAAGATGCACTAAAAAGGAGTCAAGCCTTGCAAGAAAGGATCTTAAACCAAGGTAGCCCAAACAAGATTCACTAGGCATGAGTCATCAAACAAGCTTTCAATTGATCCAAAAGAATACAAAAGTCATAGGAAAAGACAACTCAATCATTTGTAATTTCTCAATGATAAATCTTTGACTAAAAACTCTTGTAGAAATAATGGGAGAATAAATAATGCACTAAATTGAAACGAATCAAACTGACTCACATAAGGATGAGATCCACAAGAGAGGACAAACCAAGATCAATGGTAATGTTTTCAAGATGTAAAAGATTAGTTAAAGACATAGTCACGTATGACATTCATAGAGGTGAAAAGCTTAAGAGAGAACTTAGTCCGTTCATAAGAAGAAAGCTATGAGTCCAACATTTTCAAAAGAACAACAATGGCATAAACCATGTAGTATGCTAAATCAAACTCAAATCAAAATGAATTAAGTAAAGTTTATCAAACGAAACTCAACCGGGATAAAAGCGAGAAATCCCCTTTCTTTCCAGAATTTCGAAAAACACCCCAAATACATAATCAAACGAAGATGTACATTGGAACTATAGTAAAATTACTAGAAAGTCAATTTACTTTTAAAGTAAGTGCAATTCCGTGAACCGGTAAAAACACAGGCAAGGTATTAAAATAGAGAGTTGCTAAACTGTATAAATAATTCCAAAGTCTCATTTATAGAAAAGTATATATCTAATCAACAGCAATTTATAAAATCTCAAAATTGGCTGTGATCACTGTCCAGTAAGAGAAAAACTGAATCAACAATTTCTCAAAGAATGGAATCAGAACCCGGAGTTAAAAGTCACAGCACATTAAGACAAGTTCAAGGCTATATCAAAGAATACTTGAATCAAGAACTCAAACAGAGAAAGATAGATACAGCAAGGATTTCAAACAAACATATGCAATTAGGATCAAACAAGAATGCATATGAATAGAGGAATAGAGTTGAAGTATCAAACTACTTTTCAAGAGGACTAGCAAACAAGAACTTCATGTTAGGATATAAAAGAACAGGTCAACTCGAACAGAATTCAAGACACACAACTGAATAGCCTCGAGAAATAGTTTCTAACGTTCCCAAAACCCGCGATTCGCTTTACTCAAAACTCGTATATCATCTATGACAACCCATTAGTGCTTTCATATACATAATTCACTAGTATTAAGCCGGCCAAACTTAATACCAAGAATTATGCAATGCAAGACTAACAGCGTTAATCAATAGATCGTCATGTGCATAAAGCTCTAATTCTCGTCGTTTGACAAGACCTATTCCATGACAAACGCTTAGAGCATGCAACTGAAGCATAGTCAGTCCATCCCTCAGGCTCTACAGGAAGAACTGCTCTGATACCATAATGTAACACCCTAACTACCAAAGCTTACGCTTCCGGCTGCGCAACTCTGATAGCTCGGATATTACTACGACTTTTATACTATTTAATACTAAAATATAAGCCTGTTTAAAACTTAAACCGTGAAACCGCTCCCAAAAATACTTTCGTTCGATGACGTACATTCACAGAATATCATACAACTTACAAAAGTTCATAAAGAGTACATCCATATATATACACATATATATATAAATAATATTACAAGCATTAGACAATACAATTCCTATCCCTCTTACAGAATATCTCAAGATAAAGGCGAGGGTACAAATAATAGTCTAAAGCAATATAGAGCATTTCAACAATAACTAAATAAACTCTTCGTGACTTCTGCGCCCATATCCTGAAAGGGGAAAAATGTAGGGGGGTGAGAACATCATCCTCGAAAGGGTTCTCAGTAGAGGGTTTTTGGGAATTACTGTAATAGGATACGTGAAGATAATCGCACCAGTGATTCATAACCGTCTCATGCCTCTTTTTAAAAACAACGGTTTACAATGAAAGTAAAGTCGGAAATCTTTTCGGAAGGAAGAACCGTTCAATTCTCAAAAACTCAAAAGCCTTTCAAAACAGTTTATCTATGCGGAACCAAAATAGCCTTTCATAATTTTATTCCAAACCAGAAACACAAAACCGAAATCAACCATCAGTTAATCTCTTTCCAACCACGGCCCTAGGCCCAAACAATCCAACCAACAACCAATCACCACAATCCAACAGAGTCCCAGATGCAAACACAGATAGGAAGTTCAAGCACAAACAAACAGTTATTACAAGTAGAACAGTTAGCAATTAATCACATAGGCAAACCAAGTATAATATGCACACCCAACCAATGTCACACAAATGCATATGATGCATGCCTGTCCCTAGTGGCTGATGATATCATCTGTCGGTTATAGAGCCAACCCGACAAGTCCTGGTAGCTAAGCATTGGACTGTCCCTCTGTCGCGCATCCCCAACTCGAGTTATACTCATCATAAACTTGATCATAATCATGATCCATATCCATCACCCTTACTGGTGAATATTTACGGGGGCGAGCTCATCCGGGCTTTCACAGTGCCCGGCCACACTTACGACATAGGGTCAACAGAGTATCAAGTCTCAACCTGGAGCACGTGGTGGCTAGCCACTGCTACTACCCAGGGAAACTCGTATCTCAAATAATGGAAGTGCAAAAATCACAATTATCAATATCTCAGCATATATGCATTCATTCTCAGCCATGGATCAACATCCATCTCCGCCATCCGGCTCACGGTTCAATCCAGAACCAGCCAATATTCATATCATACACAGCCATTCCGGCTCACGGTTCAATCCAGAACCAATCAACATGTATAAACATACACAGCCATTTCAGGCTCTCAACAAAACAGCACTTCCACATTCAAAATCATCAAATTCATGAAATCGGCATTTAAGCCATAAATCATTTTCTCAATTCATTTCACTTTGAAATCAAGTTTCAACTCTTTTCAGCCTTGGCTTTAATGATCTCATTTCTCAAATCATCTCAGGCTCATAAGCCACTTTTACTCAAGGTAAATTCCCCTTTTAAAATAATGCCACTCTCGGCATTCTCTTTCCAAAACTTCCATCATCATGGCAAGTTAAAAGCCTCTTTGAGATATTCAAAAATCACCCATCCAACAATGGGACTTTATAACAAAAGTTTCTCGGCAGAGTCCCAAGTCTTTAGGGGAGAATAACATAACTCATTTTGCCAAATTCATTTAAAATCATTAAAACATTGGCTTTCTGATTTGAGTAATAAAATAGGATCTAAGCCAAACCGAGTCACGTAATCATTTACTTCTTTCAAAGCCATTTCCGTTTCCTAGGTAAAACCAGCTTCAACCCCCATGATAAATTCTAAAGCATTTCGACTGTTCAAAATTGTTTTAGTCTTGCAAAGGTTCAGAATTCAAGGAGCACTTAAAACCTTTCTCAAACATTTCAAAATGATACTTGTCAATAGACATTCAGGTTCTTTCAAAGCCATTGAAAACTCCTCTAATTGAAACCCTCAAGTCAAATTCAAAGGCATTGCACTTGTCACATTTAAAACAGCTTTAAAACATAAGTTTCATCTAAATAGCTTTCTCCTGAAAGATATACAATGCCTTTCTTAAGAAGCAAGGCTAAATCACAATTTCCTCTTTAGTAATCCATTTCAAAAGTATGAATCATCCTTTTCTTGATAATTCAAATAAAATAGTAGAAATCTTTAACTCGTCATTTTTCCAGACAACATTTCAATAAAGACTCGGATTTTATAGAAATTTCGGCAGCACCTCCCCTAAAACTTGGACTTTGCCACCCGGTTCGGGTCCCAACTAAACCGTTCCACAATCCTTTTCAACAGCCCAAAAATCCAAAATCAGTTCAAGGCAAGCCAAATCCAACAACCATCTCAATTCCATATTCCAAGAAAACCGTTTCAAAAACCAAATCATTATCAGCCGAATAAACTCATTTCTAAAGTTTCAAAGAAACGGTTCAGCAATAGTCATTTATTCAAACCAGATCATTAAAGCAAGCCAGGCTGAATTCAAGAGTGTATTCTATTTTTTTTTTTCACATTCTCAAGAAAATCCATTCAACTCAAATCAATTTCCAACGGATTCAACTCGATCTCAAAGCTTTAAAAGAATCAATTTCAAAAGCATTTCGTTTCACAAAGCCACACAACAGTCGAGTTAAACCAACACCCATAATCATACAAAACAACCAAACAATACATAGGACTGATACAATCACCAAATACACATCCTCACATCAGTACCCATATGTAATAATTCCAATATACAAAATATAGTTTTCGGAAAGCGCCCCTACCTCAAAACGCAATTCCATAATCCAAACGTCTCATAGAGTCCTTTCCGGCTCAACCCGAACTGACGGCAACCAAAACCTCAGCTCCCAGCCACTTTCGCAATAACCAAAGCAACACTATTCGCAACATACAACAATCAAAACTCAATCTTATAGCAATTAATGCCACAAACCTCAGCGTGAGATAACGGAACAGTAACAAAAGGGCTTTCAAATTAAAACGCTTACAGAACCGAAGGAGGAACGGCTGAACCGAAACAGCGGCGATCTCTGAACCGGTTCGGCGGCTGCCCGATAGCCACCTCAAGCGGCAGCGGTGACCTGAACAGTATGCAGAGACAATGAGATTCCCGAAAACTCAATGGAAAGGAGAGCCAACTTGAAACCCTTACCGACAGAATTTTTCCGACGACGGCAAAAGCAGCCAGAAGCTCCGGCGGTGCTCCCGGAAGTCACAGAACCACTCCCGGCGGTCAGAATCACAGAGACGCAGCTCTCTTCTCCGGCAACGATGCTTGCGGCGGCCGAGACCCCTTTCTGACGGCGGCAGTTCTGACGGAGGCGGCGCCGGCGACGCGAGCACGGCTGGGCATGGTGGCTGAACCCCAGCTCAGCCTCTGATCTCTCCGTCTCTCATGCTCGGTGTGACTGGATGGCCCTCCTCTCAACAGCACGGCGGCAGCAAACCCTAGCAGTGGCAACGGCGGCTCAGCAGGGACGGGTTCCTTTGGCGGCAGCAGCGGCGCGACCTCCTATCCCCTGCGTCGTTCCCTTCTCCACGGTGGAACCCATCAGGGACGGCAGCAGCACCAGCCGCGACAACCCTTGGCGGTGACAATGGCGAGGTGGCTGAGCTTGTGAACGACGGCAGTGCAGAGGCGGTTTCTTCCCCTCCCGTGCGCACCAGTTCCTCCCGTCAGCCTCTTCGTGATCGCAAGGATGGCGGCGGCGCGGCGAGGGCGACAGCGGCGCTGTGTGCTTCAGCGACAGCGACACGTTGGTCACGGCTCCTCCAGCGGCGGTGGTGAGTGGGTAAGCGCCAGACGACAGCGACGGCTGGCCGGTGGTCACAGCGCAGCTTTTCCCTCTGCGTTTCCCCGTTTCCTCCTAGCCCTTTTTCTTTCTTCGTTCCATTTCTTTTGCAGCTATTGTTGCTGTGTTGCGGCTGGGTTTGGGGGGATTGAGTGAGGTTGAGAGATAACCGGGTCGGGTAATGGGTTACCGGGTTAGGGTTTTCCTTATTTGAAAATTAGGGTTAAGGGCATTATGGTAAATTCACATAAAATTAGGAATAATATGGTAATTGAAATCCAATGTAATTTCAACACTTATTGTATATGGAAAAACACTATTTGCTCATCTACTTTTACAAATTATTTTCAACAAAATGCCCGAATCTAAAGATTAGAAATAATATAATTAATTTCTCTATTTTCCAAAATAGCAGTACTAATATTCAAAATATTAATTACTTAGTCCAAAACATATAAAATCCTTATTATTTCACAACTGCTAAATTTATAATTTAAATATAGAAAATAATCCAACAATTATAAAATTGGATAATAATCATAAATTATCTCAAGTTCAATAAATCAAAACTTGCCTTAATTATCTTTAATAAAATGATTTCTGAAATTAAGGCTGTAAATAACTATATGATTTGAAACTTGATCATAAAAAGATTTTTCAAAGGTTCTGGGTCTTACAAAAATGGGATTTGATAGTTTAATGTGATATAAAAAATTAAAACGAGAATTTCTATACTAATTTTAAAGAATTTGGCTCAAGATTGGGCCGAGCGGGCCGAACCAAGCGAATCGGGCCCAAGGCCCAACTCAGGCCATTCACTTTTAATGAGCCAGCTTCCCCTTTCTCCTTCTTCATTTACGCTGCACAACAAAGGAAGAAGGGGGAAAAAGCTTTCAACCCTAACCTTCACTTCAATCCAACATATCTTCTCCATCTGAGCTCTGATCGCTGCACCGTTTACGGCCACGCGTCTACTGTGTCGAGCTCTACGATTCTATCGGACCAATTTCATAGGTAAGCTTCAATCTCACCCCAACCTCTCTATCCCTCAATTTTCGAAATTAAAGAGAATCCAAGTTGAGGAATTATTGATTTTGGTTCTCTAGGTTCAATCTAGCTTGTGGAGCTTGTTGGACTTGGCTCTCTTGGTCCGTGGGTACGGTAAGGATTATTAACCCTAGTTAATTCATTAAATTAGTGTATGAGTATTGAATTTTATATATGGGTATGTGAAATTAGGTGTGTATACATATATTGGAGTTTGATTTTGGGCATTGAAAGGCTTGGTAGAGGATTAGTGTTGATGCTTTGGTGATTTTGGGCCTTGGAGCTATGTTTGGCTTAGTGGGTTTCCTTGGACAAACGTGAAAATCGGCCAAGGTATGATTTAGGTTTCGCGTATATAATATATAATGTCGTGTAAAAACTTAGGCTAGAGAACTATAGGGTAAGCTGGAATGATTATGTGTATTGAATGTTTAGTGATAATGATATGAAGTGAGCATGTGTGGTGTTCACTTGATTTTGTTAGTATTGGAATGATGAATGATGATGTAATGATGTTTGAAGAACTTGTGACCATGGCAATATGTATATATATAGATTGATATGTTGGTGTTTGTTGTCAACTTGTGAAGTTTAGGTTGAAGTGAGATGTTATTGAGTTGAGAAATGGTAGGATTGCAAAGATTTTTGTGATATTGTTAAGGGTAAGTTATAGTGATGATTATAGGTATGATGGATTGGGTTGGAATGAGCCTTAAAAAGAAAATGAGGTTTTGAGGTTTTTGTGAAATTTGGTTTTTGGCCGGACTTTGGTGACCCATAACTTGGCTTCTGGACCTCCAAGTGATTTCAAACTTGTTTCTTATAAAAATTGGATATGTGAAGTTTACGCCGTTTAAAGAACAGATGAAAAATGATTTAAAACAAAAAAGTTATGTGCGTCGGAAGTTTGATGTTAGAAATTAAAATTCTGCCGCCTTTGAAACTTTGTGAAATTTTTGGAATAACGCATGTTCACGCGTACGCGTGGCCCACGTATACGCGTGACATGGAATTTTTGCGTACGCATATACCCCATTCGCAGACAAACGCTACTGCCTGGTTTGCATGCGTACGTGTAATTAGGGGATGCGTAGCGTCTTGGCCTAAACGCGTACCGACGCGTACGCATGGCCCTGTTTTCACCAAAAACAAATTTTGTGTTTTAAAGCTCAAACTTGAACCTCCAGATTTCTATTTTCATTTCTTTAGTCTAAATATTGTTAGTAGGCCTAATCATAGAATGAAGTTAGGAAATTGTGGTAACTTGAAGGTGAAGAAAGATTTGTTTAAAAGGTAATAAGTGATTAGAGGAGATGGTATTTGATCGATAAAGATGAGAAAAATGGTATAAGAGGTAATTGAGATAGTAAAGTGACATTAATAATGATGAGATGAGACATGAATCTTAATGATGTTGAATAATTGAGAATGATGAGATGAGACGTGAATCACTGTGAGATTGGAAATGATAAATTATAAGAAACGATTGAATAACTTGAGTTTGGGGCGTTGCCCTCCCCATGTCAGCCGGGATTTTTTCCGTGGTTATTATTGAGCTTGGGGTGTTGTTTCCCCATGTAAGCCTGGGATTCGTCCCATGGATAACATTCAGCTTGGGGTATTGTCTTCCCCATGTCAGCTTGGGATTCGTCCCATGGATATTATTAAGCTTGTGGGCGTTCTCTTCCCCATGTCAGCTTCGGAATTCTCCCCATGGTCTATTTTTGAGCTTGAGAACATGTCGGGATGGCTACGTAACCGACAGTTGATATCAACGGCCACAGGATAGGCATGCATCATATGCATTTGTATGTATGGCTTGTTTGTGCATTAATTGAGATTGCCTAATTGATTATAATATGCTAATTGTCATAATTGATATCTGTATTATCTGTATTCTACCTGTGCTTGCTTTGTCTGTTTGTTTGTCTTTGTAATTACCGGAGATGGGGGAACGGAGGAAAGGCAGAGAGATTGAGGATTCTATTTAAGTTCCAGCTAGATTTAAGGAGGTGATTTAGTTGAGAAAGCCTTAGAGAACCACCCTGATTTATGGTTTCTGTTTAGTTCTTTAAGTTTTATAATCTGAGTATCGGCATTGCAGGATTGCCTCTGGCATTCCCAGGACCTTATATATTATGTGCATGGCACCTTTATCATGCTGAGAACCTCTGGTTCTCACCCCATACTGTGTTGTGTTTTTCATATGCAGGTCGAGAGGCTGCTCGCTAGGCGTCGGGACTTCTGAAGCAGAATAGTTCCTGGGTTTATTTTGATATATAGCTTATGTATATACATATACTTAACTCTCTCCGATTGACTTATTATTTTGTTCCTTTTAGAGGCTAATGGAGAGCTAGGATTTTATTTATGTATTTTGGCCTTTGGGATATGTATATATGTATGTAAATATTCTCTGGCCAGCCTTGGTTTCGCAGGCTGAGTTAGGAGCTTGTTATTTTGTATCTTTTTTGCTCTCTACCCCTAGTTTCTGTTATATTATGTTCGTTGACTGTCGGTTTCTTCGCACGCAAGTAACCACGTTCCTGAGCATTGCGCTTTTTATTTTCACAAATTTTGTTTGACCAATCCTTCAAGACTCCTAGTATACTACATTCTTTTGACTATTATATATATTCATATCCTATCTTAGAGGTCGTAGCACCTCGCCACCTCTGTTTTACATCCTAGGTGTAAAACTCTATGTGGTAGGGTGTTACAAGTTTCGGTTCATTAAAAATTTAATATATTTAAATATAAATTATATCCTAATACAATAATGAAGTTTCAATGCATAAAATTTTTAAAGTAAAAGTATCTTTGAATGCAAGTATTATTTAACCGTGTTTTTCAATTTTATTATTTTATTATTTTTATCCTTATTTTAAATAATATTTATTAATTTTTAATCATTATTTACAATTTTTGAAACAGAATTTTCTGTCAAAATAATATATTTCTTTCCTAGAATTGTAAAATCTAATAATTTTTCATATGCATATTAAATACTAATTTGGGAACTAATTCTTATATACACCGTGAAAGAAGAGTGATTTTTTCTCTAATTAGTTTCACAAATATTTAAGAAAAGAGAGAAAAAATATAATAAAAAGGATAAAAAAAATTTGATGAATGGTTATAAACTATAACATGTGGCTTAAAATTTTTTATTCGAAGAGGAAAATATCTCTAGTTTCGGAAGGATAGAATTAAATATCTCATGTTTATTGTTAATTTAAACTAATTAATATAGAACACAACATGATTAATATATGTGCATGTCGTAATTTATTGACTAACAATATATTTTTAAATAATAAATATGCCACAATTTCAATGGTTAATGATAGCATTTTCATTGACCGTCAAATAAAAAGATGACAAATAACTCTAAAATCATACACTTGCATTAAAAAAAATTATTCTCTTGTAGAGAGAGAGAGAGAGAGAGAGAGAGAGAGAGAGAGAGAGTGGGCGGGAAACATAGGGAGGGGTAGATCTAAGGCACTTGATAAAGATAGAAGAGTATCGGCAGTTAGAGAATGAATCCTTCTCCATTTTCGTGAGTAACCTCCCAAAAGACATATCAAAGAGGGAGTTATTCTGCCTATTCAACTGGACGGGACGTATCAATGATATATATCTATCCCAGAAATAGAAAAATGGATTCATATATATGTTTGCTTTTATTCGGTACACAACAAAAGGAGGAACTTTGAAAGCAATAGCGGAAATGAATCGATTGTGGCTGAGAGGTAAAGTTGTATCTGTGGGAGAAGCTAAATATAGAAGAATGTTGGGAACATGGAACATAACCAACGGGAATAGAGGTGATGTCACAATTTCGATGGTAGTGGAGCATGATCCTTTGATATCTGGACGGGACCCAAGGACGAAGGAGGTTGAAAAAGACCCAAATGGAAATGGCTGGACTAAGAAGGTAGAAGTAGAAGCTGTGACAGAAAATTTGGAATGGCTGCAGAGAAGCCTTGTAGGGGGCACGACGAAGCCTATTGATTTTAATTCTTTGAAGGAAATGATTGCGAAAAACATCCCAAATGTAGTCCAAGTTCGGGAAATGGGAGCTTACAAAGCGCTCTTAACCTTTGATAGTGTCTTGCATACTAAGGAGACATACACATTCAACATGAACAGGCTCCTACAATTGTTTCACAGTGTATGAAAGTGGGAGGAGTTGGAACATAGTGAAACTCGAAGAGTATGGTTGGAATGTTTTGGAGTTCCGTTGCATGCATGGTCAGTCAACACTTCTAGAACGATAGGAGGTCAATGGGGAGAAATGGTTGGATGTGACAAAAAGACGGAATTGTGTAACTCGTTCACTGTAGGATGGATCCAGATTGATACTTGTGTAATGGATGTGATTAAAGAATGGATCCATATAACAATTGGCGCGGGGGGTTTTGATGTTCTAGTGAAGGAGATAGGACATGAGGCGTATAATTTGCACTGTACGGCGAACAGGAGGAATGAAGGGGCAGGTATAGAGTGGAATCATGTTAAAAAAAGCAGGAACTCAGGAATGGTTACAAGGCAGAGACAGGGAACAGAAGCTTTGCATGGAGGAACCCCAGACGAAGAGTTGTCGATGATGGTAAACCGGAGCGAGGAAGAAGATAAAGGCAGAATCGTAATCGCAGACTTAATTTTAAATGAATGGATTAATGGCAGTAATGGCAGTAGAAATCATGATCGTGAGAATAGTGCAACGGTTCAATCTGTAACTGGCAATAATCAAGGAAGGTTCATTAATTTTGGGGGAAGATGCGGTTCGAGTTACGTGGCTGACTCTGATAGAACAATAACATGTGAGTTAAATGGGCTGCGAAGGAAGTCCAATAATAAGCAAAAAAAATTCCTTCTCCAAGTGAGTCGTGGGCCAGATGCAATAACATATTGGAGGAGGGGAAAATGGCCTTGGCAGGCCCAAAGTCCTCAACAGCTGCGAATCCATCAGCTGGACCAAGTTTGAAGGAGCCAGGTAGGATAGCCAGAGTGAGGCATGGGTTTGGGTCCTCCTTTCCAGAACAAGCAGCAGAAGGTAGCGGCACTCAGTTCCTCTTCGAGGGGGAGGGCGATGGGACTGATAGCGAAAGAAACGGCGAGACACGGCTGGCTGGGGACATCCAAAGCCGGTTGCCCTGCACAGTGGGAGAAGGTCTCCGAACTGATGCAGATGCGACTGTTGAGGATGATGAGAGTGCAACTACGAGTGGGACAGGGGTACCAGCAACTATGGATGGTCATGCAGGTCATGGCGAAGTGGTGCAACAGGGAGTGGATGACGACGGAGGTGGAGGATATAAGGGGGGTTCTACGGAGGGGGGATTAATATTGGGGAGTGGTTGTGACGGTAGAATGGTGGCTGCTGAACATGAAGATGATGGCTATGGAAGGAATCATCCTGGGAACGAGGATGTCACTAATGAAGCAGAGGACAGTGATAGTCAGAGCTCAGAATTGTGGGAACAATTGCTGGAAAATGGAAGGACTTGGGAGCTGGCTAAAGAGTCAGGTGCTATATTGTATAATGAAGAGGATGACATTATGGCAATCCTTCAGGCACAAAATGAGGAAATAGCTCGCAAAAGGAAAGTGGCAAAACAGAAGGAAAAGATGAGACGGTGCAGACCCAAACAAAAAAAAAATAGGTGTGTACAAAAAATGTTAAATGAATTTTAGTGCATGGAATGTTAGGGGTTTACGGGATGACGGGAAGTTGAGAATGGTGAAGGACTTAAAGAGAAAATATAGTTTAAATCTGTTAGGCCTGATTGAGACTAAAAGACAGGTTGTGACGAAGTTTGATGTTGCCAGAATATGGGGGAGAGATGATTTAGGCTGGGAGTATGTAAGCTCTGATGGTGCATCTGGTGGGCTGCTGTTAATATGGGATGAATCAGTGTTTAAAATGAATAACTGCTATAAGGGGGAGAGGTGGCTGTGTGTCGAAGGAGTAATGTTTAAAGAGTAGTTTCCATTGCGCTTTTGTATTGGTCTATGGTCCTCATAATAGAGATGAGAAGTGTCATGTTTGGGAGGAGCTAAGCTATATAGCTAGGTTATGTCAGGTCTCTTGTTGTTTTATGGGAGATTTTAATGAGATAATACATGTGGAGGAAAGAAAAGGTGCAACTACTGTACCTCGGTCAGCGGAAGAATTCAGGAACCAGATACAAGATATGCAATTAGTAGATTTGGCACTCACTGATCGCGAGTTTACATGGTTTCGAGGTCGCTCTTGCAATCATATAATAGAGCTCTGGTTAATGTGGAGTGGCTAGAAGCGTTTCCAGAAACTCGGTTACGAGGGGGGCCAAGGGGATTGTCAGATCATTGCCCCATAATACTGGAGGACAAAAAGCTGAGGGGAGGTCCAAGGCCGTTCCGAAGTCTAGATTCGTGGTTTACACATGATGGATTTCTCAGTATGGTTAAAGAGGAATGGAGAGGTTTGGGGGAGATACAGTTCACAGATAAGTTGAACGCACTAACAATACCGCTAGGGAGATGTGATGAACGGATTTTTGCTAGTAAAGAATTCACAATAAATTCCCGTTGCAAGTATAGTTTCTAAACCAACAATAATCCTTTCATACAAAAATTTGGTTGTCATTAAAACAAACCCAAAAAAATTAAACCGAAGTATTTAAACCTCAGGTCATCTCTCAAGGAATTGCAGGGAAGTGTAGTTATAATTGGTTATGGAAAAGTATCTTTTTGGATTTTTGAAATAAGGAACAAGAAAAGTTGCAAGAAATTAAATTAATAACTAAGAAAACTCTTGGCAAGGTATGAAAATTAGACGTCCTATCCTAGTTATCCTTATCAATTGTGATGAGAATTGTCCATTGCTACCACTTAGTTAACCTCTAACTATGAAGGAAGGTCAAGTGGATGAATCAATTTGATTCCTCAAGTCCTAGTCAACTCCTAAGGAAAGACTAGCTTTAGAGGGGTCCAAATCAACTAGCAACTTTGAATTATCAATCAACAAAAAGAGTTTGATAACTCAAGAGTCTCCAATTACTCAACCAAAGCCAAAAGGAGAGAAATCTACTCTAAATCCCAACCAAGCATTTTATCAAACACTTGGAAGGCATAACATAAAGACCTAGAAATTAATAAGAGATAATAAAACCTAAACAACCAATTGAAAGTATCAATAACATAAATTGAAGAAAGCAATCATAAATATAAAATACCTCAAATTGCATTAAATAGAGAATTAAATCTAACATGAGAATCCATAAACTAAAATAGCAACATAAAGAGATCAACAAGAAAAATAGATAACTAAAGTGCTAGAGCTAATAAGAGTAGAAAAAAACTAAATTAAAGTAAAATAGAAATCTGAAATTGAGAAGAATTAAAGCTAAGAATCCTAATACCTAGAGAGAGGCTCTCTCCTCTCTCTCTCTCTCTCTAGAAACTACTTCTAAAACCTAAAATTATGTGAATGAAAGTTGTGTGAATGAATGAATGATTCCCCCACTCTGCAGCCTCTAATTTGTGTTTTCTGGGCCGAGAACTGGGTAAAAAACAGCCCAGAAATCGCTGGGGGCAAATTCTGATACGCTGAATTTTTGCAGATGCACGCGTGTGCGCCGCTTATCTGCTGAGCAACCATGGCAAATTATATATCATTTCGAAGTTCCAGATGTTAGCTTTCCAACTCAACTGGAACCGCCTCATTTGGACCTCTGTAGCTCAAGTTATGATAGATTTAGTACGAAGAGGTTAGGTTGGACAGCTTAGCAATTCCTTCAATTTCTTGTATTACTTCCACTTTTGCATGCTTCCTTTCTGTTCTCTAAGCCATTCCTGCCCTATAAATCCTGAAAACACTTAACACACATATCACGACATCGAATGGTAATAAGAGAGGATTAATAATTAGTAATTTTAAGGCCAAAGAAGCATGTTTTTAATCAAAGCACAGAATTAGGAAGGAAAATGTAAAACATGCAAATTATATGAATAAGTGAGCAAAGAATTGATAAAAACCACTCAAATTAGCACAATAAAAACCATAAAATAGTGGTTTATCAAGATGACACAAGGCTAATTTTGGGGAGATGGACAGTAAGATCACAAAGTTTGAGGAAGAAATCAAGAGAGTTGATGATATGGTTAGCAATGGAGTATATGATACCACGATGGAGGCTAGAAGAAAGGTGCTGGTTACTTGTTGTGATAGATGGTATGTAAGGAAGGAAATGCATTGGAAACAGATGTCTCGGTCTCGGCACGCGAAAGAGATGGACAAAAATACAAGATACTTTCACAATATGGCTTCAGCAAGAAGATGGAACAATAAGATTGATACACTGGTGATAAACGGTAGAACGGTCAGAAATCAAGTGAGAATCAAGATAGCCATCAGAGAGTTTTACAAGGAATTATATCATCAGGAAGCTACTCCAATGATGGGCTTTAGAGATGGTCTGGTGGGAAAGATAGATGAGGAAGATGCTGTAACCTTAGAGAGGATGCCGTCAGCTGAGGAGATCAGAGAGGCTGTGTGGGACTGCGAATCCTCTAAGGTGCCAGGCTGTGATGGGTACAACATGAACTTCATTAAGAGATGCTGGGATGAGATTGGACCTGAATTTACGACAACAGTGATGGGGTTCTTTAATTCTTCCAGGTTACTGACTGATAGTAATATTGCTTGGGTGGCATTGGCTCCAAAGTTTGTTGGTGCAAAGGAGATCAAAGACTTGAGACCTATTAGTATGGTGGGGTGCGTCTACAAGGTCATCTCAAAGGTGCTAGTCAGGAGGATCAGATCAGTGATGCTAGGGTTAATAGGGGAGACTCAGAGTGCGTTCGTCAAGGGAAGGAAAATACACGATGGGGCACTTATTGCATGTAAAATAGTAAACTGGCTTAAACAGAGAAAAAAGGAAGCAGCAATAATCAAGCTAGATTTCCAAAAAGTATATGACAGAGTCAAATGGAGCTTTGTGGACTTGGTATTACAAAAGATGGGCTTCGGACATAAATGGAGAGCATGGGTTATGGAGTGTGTGGCCATTGCATCTATGTCAGTATTGATAAATGGGTCACCATCTAAGCCTTTCAAAATGGAAAGAGGTTTGAGACAAGGTGACCCGCTTTCTCCCTTCTTATTTGTACTGGCTATGGATGTGCTACATTGAATAGTTGGAGAGGCGATCAGGAATGGACGTATATTACCGTTGTTAGTGGGTAAGGATAGCATAGAATTGTCGCACCTTCAGTTTGATGATGATACTATTCTATTTTGCCCACCAGAAGAGGAGACTATTAAGAATTATAAGCGACTTCTGTGATGTTTTGAGTTGATGTCAGACCTCTATATTAATTTTGATTTCGATTAATTGTGAAAAGCAGTAGACACAGCGTATGTGTAACCTTTTGGGTTGTAAGGGGGACACTCTCCCAGTTAAATACCTTGGGATATCCTTAGGAGCAAACCCGAGGATGGCGAAGACTTGGAAGCCTATTCTGGACAAAGTGGAGGAAAAACTAAGCTTGTGGAAAGCTACGGTGCTAAACAAAGCTAGAAAGTTGGTGCTCATCAAATCAGTATTGAACAGTTTGCCAGTGTACTATTTGAGTCTATTTAAGATGCCGAAAGCTGTTGCTGAGAAGTTGATTTCACTATAGAGAAGATTCATATAGAGTAAGGAAGATGGTAGGAATGGTATGGCATTAGTTAGATGGGAAATGGTACATGCTCCAAAGAAACTAGGTGGCTTGGGAGTTGGCGATGCAATTATTCGGAACTCAGCATTGTTGTTTAAGTGGTGGTGGCAGTTTACAAAGGAAGAGTGCCCGTTGTGGAAGAAAATTGTATGTTCATGTAATAATCTGAATCCCAATGATCTACTGTCAACTCAAGCACTATCTACAAGAGGAGGCCCATGGAAGGATATATGCCAGTTGCACATCATGAATGAACGTATAAGGGATAAGATGGTTACAAGTTTGTCCATGGAGATTGGTGATGGGCGACGGACTCGGTTTTGGGAGGATGTATGGCTACTATGTGGATCTTTGAAAGACCAGTTCCTGAGGCTTTTCTCTGTTTCAAACTAATATGGATACGTTATTGGGGACTGTGGGTTTTGGAATGGGATAGAGTGGTTTTGGAATTTCTAATGGAGGCACGAGCTTTTTTAGTGGGAATTGGAGCTTCTAAGTCAATTACATGAGGCTTTGAGACCGGTGAAATTAGTAATAATAGAGAGGATCGAGTGGTTTGGAAATATGATAGGCAAGGTGCTTTTTCAACTAACTCATTTGTGCAGGTGATGCAGGTTGAAGCACTCCCAGAGGTGGTAACCAGCTACAGCTTCACAAGGACCATTTGGAAAGGTTTGGTTCCACCAAGAGTGGAGCTTTTTGCTTAGTTTGTTTTAATAGGCAGGGTGAACACTAAGGAAAGGCTGAGCTGGTTTGGAATTATCAGACAGGAAGATACTATATGCGTGCTATGTAATAATGAATTGGAACATGTATATCACTTGTTTCTAGGCTGTGCATTTACGTGGTAGGTGTGGAGTGCTTGGATATCAGGATTCGGTTGTCAATGGTTTTATCCGGGTTCGATGAAAGAGCACTTTCTCAGTTGGACAGAGGAATCGAGGAGTAAGGAGGATCGTAAGCAGCGGCTGAGGTGCTTTTGTGCGGTCATTTGGAATATATGGATGGAAAGGAATAACAGGATTCTCCAGAATCAAAGCAGATGTGTTGAAGAAGTCATTAACATGACCGTGAGAAGCGTTAATGAGTGGAGTGGTGTTGATCCCTTTTGTTGTTGATGGCTATGCCGAAGATGACATGGGGAGTTTATGTGTTTGATTTAGTTATTTAAGTAGGCGTATGCTGCTTGTCTAGCTCTGTTCGCTCCACTGTATTGTGTTGAGCTCTTACTTTCAAAAAAAAAAAGATGACAAATAGAGTTGTTGTTAGTTAAGTTAATCTTTATTTAAGTGATTATCCACGGCTTATCTCTTTTACCAGAAGATACTATTTGTTGACCATTGAATAAGAAGGTAATAAGTGCCTATCACATTACATAACAGAATTTTCACCAACTATAAAAAGCCACCAAAGAAATATACTCACAACTCAACTTAGTATAACAAAAAAATAATGTTCCATAACCAATAAAATTTATTATTTTTAATTAATATTAGTAAATATTTTAAAGTTTAAGTACTAAATTTTAAATTTTAAATACTAAAATTAACTCCTAACAATATAAAAATAAAATGTTAGCTAACAGTATTAACTAATATTAATAAAAATTATCTTTAACATTTCTCGCAAGAAAATATATGCAAATAATTTTTATGATTCACATGTATTAATTATTTGGATTTAATTTATATAATAAATATCACTATGAATTAGATTTTTATAGACATCCAACTAACATATCAATACATCAGCAAATAAATTTCACATAACCACCGATTATAGCTTGAAAGGCTCATGAATACTATAAATATATTTGATTAGACAAAAATAGAAAATTATTAAATGGTATCAATACATAAGAATTAAAATAATCTAAATTAAGATAGTTAATATAAGGATCCAAAATGACAGCAATCATGTTAACATATGTAGGTATTTGAGTACATATTCGTTGTGACAGAGTAATAACGGAAAGTAGGAAAGGAAATAAAAAGAAGGGAGAGTAATCTAGTTGCAAGTTCACATCAACATAAAACTGATCCTTCATAAAAAAAACAAATGTTGTTATCATATATATGCCCATCGACTTTTAAGGGAACAAGAAATCCAACAAAATTTTTAAATTTAACAACTTTATTATCTATAAAACTATGTTAGATCTCACGCATTAACATGTAATTTACAACTAGTTGATAAAAGCAAGCTAGCAATGGTGGCTGATATGTGCGTGTCGATTAAAGCAGGAAGCTCTGATTATTTGGAGAAACATCCAGAGCGCAGAATATCATTTTCCCAAAATTTTTACATTATTGGAGTTACTTTTGCAGCTGGTATTGGTGGCCTTCTATTTGGTTATGATACTGGTACAGTATACATATATGCGTATTGTCTACCATTTCATTAATTAAGAAAAAAAAAAGAAAGAAATGAAATAGCATATATTTTGTTTTCATTTGTAGGTGTGATATCTGGCACTCTCTTGTACATAAAAGATGATTTTGAAGTTGTAAAGAACAGTAGTTTTCTTCAGGTAAAAGAGAGAGTGTCTTTTTGTTCATTTTCTTTTAATTTGGTAGCTTGTAATTGTGACCATATAGTTATATGAAACGCAATATGTTCTGGTAGGAAAATTGGTAGGTGGTACGCAATACATCACATTTAAAATTTTTAATGGGAAAAGTATATATATAGCATTCGACAACAAAGATAAATTGTGAATTCACATAACTATGACTATGACACAGTAGGACTAGAGTAGAGTGCCATTTTGCAGCAATTATATGTTCTCATTTTGTTATGTTTGCAGGAACTAATAGTTGCCATGGCCTTAATTGGTGCAATTTTCGGTGCCGCCATTGGTGGTTACATTAATGATTCTTTAGGGCGTAAGGCTGCCACTATTGTGGCAGATATTTGTTTCGCAGTAGGATCACTCTTGATCGCCGTCGCACCAAATCCCACTCTTATCATAGTTGGCCGGTTTTTTGTTGGCCTAGGTGTAGGTTTTGCCTCTGTTACTGCTCCTATGTATATCGCAGAAGTATCACCGTCTGAAATAAGAGGTGGATTAGTTAGTGTCAATTGTCTTATGATCACAACTGGCCAATTTCTTTCCTTTGTCATCAATTATGGTTTGACTAGAGTAAGCATATCCAACTCTTTAGCTAACAATACCAATAGTAATAATTTTGTCTTCGTCCATCTTGATTTTCTAAGAGCAAAATTATGTGTGCAGGTTCCTGGAACATGGCGTTGGATGCTTGGAATTGCAGGTACACCAGCTGTTATTCAGTTGGTTCTTATGGTCTTTCTTCCTGAGTCCCCCAGATGTCTATATTTGAAGGTAAATGATGATATAAGATCAATGATCATTCATGTGAAGTTCTCTTTATGCAAAAATTATAGGTAATAACTATTAGATAATTTGATATGTTAAACTAAAGTTAATGCTGGAAACCAATTTTTTTTAAACTAACATCAGCCAATTTTGTTATTTTGTTTATCTTAAATTCTAGATCCTAAAACTTAAATTATAAATATAAAATCTAAAGTTGACTAATGTTAGCTAACTAAAAATTAGTTTCCTGTACTTTTTTTCTTAACTAAATTATCATCTAATGATTATCAACTATTATTTTCATATGAAGACAACTTTATGTCATTAGTCACCTATAAAGTTTGGGTAAAATAAATCCTTATATTGATTTTTTTTTGTACAATAATTAAAAGCTTAGTTACTTTTAACTTGCAGAATAGGAAGGAGGAGGCCACCAATGTTCTTTCTAGGATATACCCATCTCCTCGGTTGGAGGACGAAATAGATATTCTTGAAGCTCACATGGAGCAAGAACAAAAGGATAAGGTCAAAGTTAAATACAGTGATGTATTTAAGTTGAAAGAAATCAGAGTTGCGTTCATATGTGGCGCTGGACTTCAAGCATTCCAACAACTTACCGGTATTAGTGTTATAATGTACTATAGCCCAACAATCATTCAATTGGCTGGCTTCAAATCAAACGAATCGGCTTTGTTCTTATCCCTCATTGTTTCTGCAATTAATGCCGGTGGCACAATTATTGGCATTTACCTTATTGACATTGTAGGGCGAAAGAAGCTTACACTTAGTAGCTTAATAGGTGTGGTTGGATCGTTAATCCTACTCTCTGCTTCATGTTATGTTAGAGGACATGGCAACCCGGGTTTAGTTTATGGATGGCTTGCTGTTGTGGGTTTGGCTTTGTATATTATATTCTTTGCACCTGGAATGGGTCCTGTTCCTTGGGCTGTGAACACAGAGATATACCCTGAAGAGTTTAGAGGAATATGTGGTGGCATGTCTGCAACAATTAATTGGGTTGGTAGTGTCATCATGTCTATTAGCTTCCTTTCTTTTGTGGATGCTATTGGGCTTGGTGAGAGTTTTATGATTCTTTTGGCTGTTGCTTGTGTTGCAATAGTTTTTGTGATTTTCTATATGCCAGAGACAAAAGGATTGACTTTTGAAGAAGTTTCAAATATTTGGAAGGAGAAAGCCTATGGAAAAGATAAAAACATAGAGAGCATGGTTGAGCAAGCAAGTACATGATCAGCAACTTTTTCCAATACGTTTAAGACTTGTGAAAGCACGAAAAGTCATAAAGTTAAGGTTTGAACATGAAATGAAGAAGAACAAAAAATAAAAGGAGAAGAAATGAAAGATGCAACATATATGTGCATGCGCATGTGTCTGTGTCCTTACTGGTAGCTTTGGCCAAAGAGTTCAAAATACCATCCCTATGATTGGCTATATAGTTGATCAGGATCATGTCTTCTTCCATGGTCCATGGCCCTTTTCTCACTTCCAAATCTTGAGACATGTTGAGAGAGTGAGAGAGATTTCGGAGGGGGTGTTAAGGAAGAAGACTCTAGTGACGTGTGTGACAAGCAATGTAGAGTTAGTTTGCATTACAGAGTTAGTTAGATGAAGTGAGAATCTGTTATAGGATCAGTTGAGTGTTAGTTATTGATGTGTTTCTCTATCTTTCACTCGTAGTGTGTAAATAAGTAAGGAAGCTTCATATGTAAATTAATACATTCTTCCAACATCAATTCAATTTAATATTTAGTTCATTCTCTTAGCTTTCTTTCTAGTTTTCTTTCTAGTTTTCATACTCTTGATGTGTTTTCATGCTATGGTTTCTAGTTCCTCCCAGTATATACTTGGCTATTTTCGACCATGTACAGTCATTATGATTTGATTAATTTATTATGGACAAAAAATGTCATTTTATTACATTAGAATGAACTCAAATCTTATCCAAAAATATTTGATTGATAAATTTTACAAAGATATAAAATAAATAGTTTAATTTTGATGTATTAATATTATATAACATTTAATTTTATATAGTCATATAATCAAATCTGTTAATTTGGATAACTATTCACACCCTCAATGTAAAAAGTAAGTATTTTTACTAACGTCGTATTATGTTACTGTACACATATGTAAAACTACTTTATTAAGAACGAAGGCTACGATAGTTATACAATGTTAACAATATTTAAAAGGTGGTGTTAAAATTAAAATAATATTTTTAATATTAATAAATATTTTTAATTTGAAAAAAATATTATATTACAAAAATATAAAAATGTGTTACTTTAAATACTATATATTTATATATATCAACCTTGCTATATATAAAAAATAAAAAATTATATTTTTATAAATTATCTTTCATATTTTTGTGATCAATCTCTAAATTAAAAATATTAAATTTATATATTTATGATACTAAAATTGTTTAACACCACTTATATATATATATATATATATATATATATATATATATATATATATATATATATATATATATATATATATATATATATATATATATATATATATATATGATGTCATATTGTACAAGGATAGTTGAAAATCAATGTTAGAATAAATACATAAATGATCTCTTCTACTATGACTAATTTTTTAATTACATGACACAAATATAAAAGATGAGATCCACCTCTTCATCTCTCACTTTTTAGACAAATCAGATACAATTATACAAATTTTTTAAGAACCAAACAAATTTTCTACATAAATATGTGTCAAGAGAGTGTCTACTACTAGTGTGTGGGGTTGAGAGAAAACTAGTTAGTTAAAACATGTGCAATGATTTCTTGAAAAAGAAGGTATGAATTGAATTTAAAATGTACTAATTTAATCCTACTCTCTGTTTCATGTCATGTTAGAGGACATGGCAACCCGAGTTTAGTTTATGGATGACTTGCTATTGCGGGTTTGGCTTTGTATATTATATTCTTTGCAACTGGAATGGGTCTTGTTCCTTGGGCTGTGAACACTGAGATATACCTTGAAGAGTTTAGAGGAATTTGTGGTGGCATGTCTGCAATAATTGTCATCATGTCTATTAACTTCCTTTCTTTTGTGGATGCGATTGGGCTTGGTGAGTTTTATGATTCTTTTGGCTGTTGCTTGTGTTGCAATAGTTTTTGTGATTTTCTGCATACCAAAGACAAAAAGGTTGACTTTTGAAGAAGTTTCAAATATTTGGAAGGAGAAAGCTTATGAAAAAAATAATAATATAAAGAGAATAGTTGAGCAAGCAAGTACATGATCAACAACTTTTTCCAATACGCCTAAAACTTGTGAAAGCACAAAAAGTCATAAAGCTAGGGTTTGAACATGAAATGAAGAAGAATAAAAAATAAAAGGAGAAGAAATGAAAAATGCAATATATATGTACGTGCACATGTGTCAGCGTGCTTACTGGCAGCTTTAGCCAAAGAAAAGGAGGAAACGTTAATGGAGAAGACAGTGATGAGTGGTGACATGTGTGATATGCAATAGAGTTAGTTAACATTACAGAGTTAGTTAGATGAAGTGAGAATCTGTTATAGGATCAATTAAGTGTTAGCTATTGATGAGTTATCCTTCATTCTTAGTGTGTAGATAAGTGAGGTAGCTTCAAGTGTAAACTAATTCATTCCACTATCAATTCAATTTCATATTCTAAGTTCATTCTATTAACTTTCTCTTTGGTTTTAATCTCTTTCAATACCTTTACATATTATCAGAGTTGGTCATGATCAATCATGGCCTTAACTCTCATCATCATTATTATCGTTGCTAAGAACACCTTGGTTCCTCTACTGATAAGCAATAGTATTTTTTAACAATAAAACAAAAGGTTATGCCACAATGATGAAATTGAATATTTTCAGCACATGAAGAATGTATGTAAATAGACTTGTATTTAGACGTGTGTTATCAGTGACGGATTGAGGTTCAAAGGAGGAGGACACTTGCCCTCACTAAGTTTTGAAAAAAAAAAAGTAATAGTTTTATACAAATATATATTATTGTCCGCAGTATAATTATATTTTTACCTCCATAAAAAATTATAAAATTTTATTTTGAGATTTATAATAAATTTTTTTATTAAATTTAACATGTAACAATATTTATTTTGTTAAATTTGATTTAATATCAAAATTAAAATTAATTAAATAAATTAACTCAATAAAAAATTAATGAATAGTGATAATATTTTTTTGAAATTAATAAATTAATTAATTATCAAACTAAATATTAGTTTTCTAAATATAAGTAAAACTACTAGTATTTTTTGTCTTCAAAAATTAGTTGAGATAAAAAAGAATAATATCTATTTCTTAATTAATAATTTTATTTTAAAATTATATAATATTTTTTTAATCTTAACTCTGAAATAAGTTTGCTTGTAACAACTATTTTGGGTGAAACAGTATTTTATGTCATAAATATTGTAACAAATAAATTTTTTAATTGAATGGGAGGTAATTAATATTTCAAAATTGTAATGAATAGTAGAATAATTGTTTAAAAATATGAAAGTTAATTTTGATATATTAAAATATATATATATTTTTTACATAGTCATTCCATCATATTTATTCTTTTAGATAAATATTTACATAATGAATGTAAAAGATTTTTTTTTTACATTACAATACATAATTGAATGGATGCATAAAATCTTTAATTTGATAATATATCAAAATTAAATTAAAAAATATAAAAATATTTAATTATTTTGAAAAGAAAGAGAACAAATTTATTGTAAATTAAGTTTTTATTATTTTATAGCAACATATCTTTTATATATATAGGTTTAACTTTTTCTGGTATTTATATATAATTTTAGTTTCTAATTATAAATACTAGTATATCAATAGACAAATATATGTCGATTGATTCGCTCTTTTATTATTAAATGTGTATAAAAATAAAATTAGTTAGGATAACAAGTTATTTATAATTTAATTATGAGATTTTAAGTTTAAGTTTTAGAAATAGAAAAAATATTTTTTATAAATTGTATTTAATGAATAGCATGTTAAAAATAATAGTTTACAGTAACTCTTGTAAATTTTCATATCTTTATTATATTTTTAGTATAATTAATAATATTTAATAAAATTTATTTTAGTATATATTTTTATTCTCACTGTTAAAATTTTTTAAATTCGTCAATACATGTTATTTTGACTGAAATAGGCTTTGCATGATTTTGCAAAAACTCAGAAAGTTGAACAATATAATAGTTTTTTTAAGGAATTTCTTTACTCTACTAACTACAATTAAGGGTAATAATGTATTTGGTTAATATATTTTTATTTAAAAATATTGTGAGCTTGAAATGAAATAAATGGCTTTTTAAAATTTGTTGATTTTTTTCATATAATAATCTATATTTATTAGTTAATAAAATTATTTTTTTAAAAAAAAAGAAAGAATGGGCGTTCGTTTAACTATACTTCTACGTAAACTTTTTCTTTTTTATATTGTATTACTAAATATGAAATCCTCTATAATAAACTAAATTATGTGTTAAATACTGCTATAATCATTTACAAAACGTCAATAACATTTATATTTTTACAATTAAAATAATATTTTTTAAAATCGACGTTTTGTATTTTAATAATTAAAATCATATTTTTTATTACAAAACATCAGTGACATTTTATTTTTTTATAATTAAAAATTTTTTTGTTACAACTATTATTACAATTGTATAAAACACTAAAATAATCAAATGTTTTTATATTTTACATTAAAATTATTCATATATAAAAATTTTAGCCCTTTTACATTGGCTATAATGATCGATAGGATTTTGGATGGAAAGAATTTTGGCTCTATTTTTCGTGAATGTTCATTCGATCAGCGCTAGGAGCTTTAAGCCTTTAACACGTTCATTGGATTGCGATTGCAAATTTGCAATTGTTAAAGGAAAGGCATAGGGTGAGAAAAATTGTCTATTTACATGTTGTATTCTCTGCATAAACAAGAGAAGGACAATTGATCTTTTTATTTGTAAGTACCCTAAGGCCTAAACATTTTCTCGTTCCTCTTTTTTTCTAGGGTGAAGATGGATCGATTTGGATCGAATTTATAGTAAAATTAGAACCGAATTAATTAAAATATAATTGGTTTGATTTGGTTTGGATTTGTATTTTTTTTTGTATATGTACCCAAACCAAACCAAATCGATTAAGAACAGATTGGTTCGGTTCAGGTAATTGGGTATTCGATGACTTTAAAATTCATAAAAAAAATTAAATTTTTATCTTAAAAATTCAACAAGTACAATAAACATGTAACATTAATAGAAATAATCCAAACATATTAAACACCAAATACATTAAAAACTAAACTCATTGAAATCCAAACATATTAATAATGAATAATCATTGTTTAATAGAAAATCCATATATTTTATTTATTTATTTATTTAATTAATATATAATCGGGTTTGCGGGTTGGTTCGGGTTCCGCACTCCCAAAACTGATATCCGAACCAATCACTAACAAAAGTTATCGGTTTGGTTCGGGTTGGATCTGATTACCCGTTTATTTTAGAACCAATTTAATTGGTTCGGTTCGAATTCGAACGGTAATCGGATACCTGCTACCCGTCCTCACCCCTATTTTTTTCTTTTAAATATATTATTATTATTATTATTATTATTATTATTATTATTATTATTATTATTATTATTATTATTATTTCACAAATTATTATTAAATAATAAAGATTAATAGTCAAATTAGTCTGTGAAAGATAAAATATTTTTTAAATTCATTTCTAAAATTTTTTTCAATCAAATTAGTTCAAAGATTACAAATTAATTATATTTGTCCTTCAATCACTCTATTAACAATTTTCTTCAAATATTGATATTGTAAAACATTAATTAATAACATATATAATACCTAATATGTCTAATTGGATATTGACTAAATATGTTAATGAAAATTTATTAATTTAGTTATTTTTCTCAATTACAAAAATCTTGTTTTTAATATGAGCTAGTGACTAAATTGATAGATTTTCGTAAATATATTTAGTCAACATCTAATTGAACATGTTATGTGTCATACATGTTATCAGTTAATATTTCACATCATCAATCATTATGAAAATTGTATAAAGGACACATATGATTTATTCGTAATATTTGAAAGACTAATTTAATTAAAAAAATCTTTCAAAGACAAATTCAATATCTTTTCGGACTAATCTAACTATTAATCCTAAATAATAAATATTAAAAGCAAATACTTAACTCCTAGTTTAATAAAAACAAATTTTTGATATCTTTAAATTTGATGTCGAATTTATTGATTTTGGACTCTTGGTAAGTATTAAATATTTAAAAATTATTTATTTTTAGTAAATTAAACGATTATATAAATACCATAACAAGCACCTTTAATAAAATTCGCAGTTAATAATCTAATAAAAGGTAAATCTCATGGAAATAGATTTTATCGAAAAATAGAAAATTTTTTTTGAAATAAATAAAAAAATAATCATCTCTCAAACTAATTTTTTTTATTTTTCGAAATCTATTTTTTTTAGAATTGAAACAAGTTCGCCCATGCATCCGCGAACTTGCAAATTTAGTTAAAATTTGTCCACTACATTAACGAATTTCATTGATATTAATAAATTTGTATTAGTGTGACAAATTTATTCGTACGATTTAAATTATATTAATATATTTTTATTTTTTTATTTAATTTACATGATTTAAAATTTTAAATTATGAAATTTTTATTTAAATAAACATAATTTAAAATAATAATTTAATTTAATTTAATTTAATTTAATAAAAATAAACATAGGTCATTTATTATTATTATTATTATTATTATTATTATTATTATTATTATTATTATTATTATTATTATTATTATTATTCACACAGAGTACATTTTATAAATTTGATAATAAAAATATATTCTCTAATATATAATAATAAAAAATAATTTGATATTTAACAAGTTAAATATTTTAATAATGTATTAGAAGATATAATATTTATATCTTACTTTTATAATTTTTTATTTTAAATTCAATGTTATATATTTTAAAAATTTTATTAAATTAAAAGGAGTTTAAGATTCATCTTCACATAATTTGTCTATTTTAATACAATATTTTTAAAATTATCCATTTGTCTGTGTAAAAGCATGTAATTGATTTATTATATTATTAATTAATTATCCAAAAACTAAATGCCTAGTCCATTGAATAAGTGATTTTATTTATAATTTTTTAATTTAAAAATAATATAAATATATTAATTTTTAATTTAAAATTATCAATTTTAAATGATTAATTTTTTAAATCAAATAAATATAATTAATCATGAGTACAATAATGCGATTGCGTTTATGTTTATGTTTATTTTTATTAAATTAAATTAAATTATTTATTTAAATTATCTTTATTTAAATTTTAAATTAAAAAAATTTATAATTTAAAATTTTAAATGATGTGAATTAAATAAAAATATACTAATATAATATAAAATGTATAAAAATAAGAGCAAATTCACTGTATGAGTGGACGAATTTGTTTCAATCTCACGGAAAAAAAAAATATATATATATATATTTTTAAAAATTTTTCTTTAAAATTGTGGTTGTAGCGAGTTGGAGGCACCGCGAATCACCTTCCTCCATGTCAGTTTCTCACCTGCTGAAAATATTCGGCTTCATCACCTTAGCATTGGCCTAAAAGGAAACCTTGCAGTCGTGCAACCAAACCTTCTCACGCAACCGTCTCACCTCGCTCGACCGGGTTTACTTCTTTACGAACCGGTCCCTGCCTCCTCTGTGCGCGGTCTCCAAGATTGGTTTCTCAGCAGCCAAAGATGAAGCCGCTTCTCGTAAGTTTCTCTACTCAGCTCCACCGAACCCTATCCCCACGCCACCACTTTTTCTAATACTTTCACTTTGAGTTCAAACCTCATTCCTTGTGTGATTGTGCGCGTTTTTTTTTTAGCTGGTGATATTGAATTCGAGGCGCCACTGAAAATTGTGGAATATCCAGACCCGAAATTGAGGGCAAAAAATAAACGCATAGTTAGCTTCGATGATAATCTGAAGAGTCTTGCCCGCGAGATGTTTGATGTAATGTACAAGTAAGCACTGGTCCAATGTTATCCTCCCTTAGTACTAAGTCTTTGTTTGAATGGTTTGCTTCATTATTGTAACAAAACTTTGATTTTCTTTCATTTGGGAGATATTTTAGGAAACAAAATGCTATTTATACACTAAAATCAACCACAAAAATCAGCTACTTATAATGAGATACATGCTAGAATATAAATACACATTGAAAATAAGTTAAACAACACATGTATTTAACTATTTATACACAAATATATGGTGGTTGTATTTGGTGTAAACCTAGCATGGATGTTATGGAAATTATACTTTTTTAGATACCAAAAATGGTGGTTTAGGTGGAATCATAATTTTAAAGTAGCATCAGTGACTTGTGTTGAAATGGTTGCATTGAGTAATTCTTAACTCTATTGTCTAGAAAAACAGTTGTTTTTTACTGTTTTTAAGCAAAGGAACTATATTTTAACTTGATGGCAAGTTTAACGGTTCACAAGCTGTATTTTGTTTGGGAGTTGGGACTTTTGGAGAATGTCCCAAACACACAATAGTGATGTTAGACAACGATACATTGTTCACTACTTGCTATAGAAATCTGGGGATAAAATGAAGAAAAACAGTGGTATATACAAGTATATAAAATTAGAGCCTAGCTTATTGTTGTTATTTGGCTATTGCATATATGCCACATCAATCAAATTACACTTTCCAAGTTCTTGTCCACTGGTGCGTGTGAGGGGGTGCATTAACAGTGCCAAATTTCCTAGAGTCTAGAGATAAGCTCTGGAAGCCTGCCTTGGGCAACCCTCTACTCCATCTAGCTAGCTTATGCAGTGGAGTTAGGCCCACTCTATAATACCTTCTGATACCCCAGATTTTTTTTTTTAAAAAAAAAATCCATAATCAACCAGGAAAATAAGAGAGGAAAGAGTAATTCAGCAAATGAGAGAAAGAATACACTCTTATGTGATGTTGTGTCTTACATGGGAGGAATACTAGCATCTATTTATAATAATAGTAAAACCCTAATACTAATAAGGAAAAAATGACAAAAATCAATACTAATCCTAACAGATCATATTTGATACTCTGATATGATAGATTCTATCCTGATTTCTAACAGTTTCGTCCTCTGCATTTCCTTGTTCTGTCTTTGGTTAGCTCTTATTCTCTCTTTCCATCAAATTCTGGTTCTCTCTGGGTCTGTCAAACTCATGGATGCCTTTGTAACCTTTTTAGGTCTTGGAATAAACTAACAGTAAAAACTTTCTAGGGCTACTGTAATCTTACAAATGATAACAATTTTCCACAGAACCAATGGTATTGGTCTCTCAGCACCCCAAGTTGGAATTGATGTTCAACTTATGGTGTTCAATCCAGTGGGTGAATCTGGGGAAGGAGAGGAAATTGTTCTTGTAAACCCAAGAGTTAGCAAATACTCAAAGAAACTGTCAATTTTAAATGAAGGGTGTCTATCATTTCCTGGAATATATGCTGATGTGAAGGTAGAAAACACTCTTTCTCTTTCTCTGTGTGCTTTTATAATAGTTTGTTTTATGGAGTTGCCCCCTTTTTTATTTTGCGTGCCCAAAATGATTCCTTTCATAAAACTTCATATTTTCACCTTCCTTTTAAACACTTCTCTCTTATGAACTTTGAAACTAGTCTCTTATTTCTCTTTCATCTACTTATAGTTATTCTCTCACTCTCACCAAACAAAAATTCATTTGTTATTTTCTTTTGATAAATAAATGTCATTTCCATTTTCTGATTATGGAAATAAAATTCATTATGTGTGTTTAGCTTTTGGATAATTAATTGTAAAGGGAAAGTAGAAAGTTGATTTTATCTATGGCCCTTTTTGGTATAACGATAATTCTAAATTTGTTGAATCTGCATTGTGCTTTTCTGGTGACTTGACTCCAGAAAGGATTTCTATTTTGTATCCCTTTTGGTTATCTACTTGGATATTTAGTGGTTTTCCTTTATTGATCATACAAAAGGATCAGCATAGTTTGTTGCATGGTTTATCCACCTAGGAATATTTTCCTTCTTTTATTTTATGATACCTTGTTCTCTTTCAATAAAATATCTTTTGTCTACATATTTGTTTATCGTTGTGTTCCTTTCTTCTTGCCATGACAAACAACAAAGGAATGAGACTGTTTTAGAATTTTTCTTGTGCTGAAATGAAAGAATTTTTTCCAGTAATTGATATAAAATATATAATCAAGCTTTTCCCATGAAAGCTAAGACCAAGCTTTTATGTTGTAGTAATTTCTTTGAGCGTCCTTGAATGAATTGTTACATCAGTACACCCGAGTGATCATTCTAGTAAGCTTCAGTGTTGACATGTGGGATTTTATTTCCCTTGAAACAGTTATTAGCACAAAATGTGTCCTTAAATTTGTTATTTCATTTAGTTCAAGTGTTATCTATACTTAAGTCATGACTTCTGTAGATGAAGTCTGTCTGCTGTTTTGAGGACTGTCAACTTGTGCTCAACTGAGACAACATAACCTACTTGTCATTCTCATTTGTTTGATGATTATCCTGATGATGGTCTGAAGTATTTATTCACTCTTTCACCTCCTTAAAATTTCTTATTATTGTGGTTTAGCGACCTGAATCAGTGAAGATTGATGCACGTGATGTGAATGGAAATAGATTTTCATTCTCGTTGGATGGGCTTCCTGCTCGAGTATTCCAGCATGAGTTTGATCATCTGCAGGTTAGTTTCAACTTTATTAGTTAAATGGTTTCACATGAATGGTTTTTCCTCTATTTATTATTTTCAACTAACCTTGATGTTTCATCAATGGACAAGGAACATGAAACCCAAAACAGTTAGGTTTTGTTTAGTCAATGTTCTTCACTTCAATTGCCTGTATTATATGAAACACAAAACGCATAGGGGGTGTGTAGAATGCCAAAAAAAGAAAAACAAAAGGATGGAATTAATTTGAAATGAAATTTAATTAAATTACAATCAAATATAATTTAGAACCCATAATTTATAAAGTGAGAATTGAATTGAATTACAAACAATTATTGTGTTTCAAACTTAATCAATTATTGCATCATGCATACAATTATCGTTGTCCCCCCAAAATAACGGCCATTCTGCTATAATGTTTTGGGGTCAACCACTTAGCAATAGAATCCATGATTGACTTGTATGGTTTAGTAGGGGTGGGCAAAAAAATCCAAATTTTGGATTTTAAACAAATCCAAACCAAACCATTAAAAAAAAATCAGTTTTAAACACAAAAAAATCCAAACCAAATTAAATTTATTTTATAATTTGGTTTTAAATAGGGGTGGGCATGGTTTGGATTTTTATAAATCCAAACTTCAGAACCAGTTTTATGGTTCATGAAACCAAACTAGAATCGAATTAAAGAGAGAAACCGGTTCTAAATAGGTTTGAAAAAACAAAAACCAATTTTAAACCGGTTTTAAAATTTAAACCCGGTTTTACTTACAAACCGGTTTTAAATCCTTTTTTTTTAAATCCAAATCTAAAATCTGTTTTTTTTTATAAAATCCAGTTTTAAAACCAGTTTCTTCAACCAAAAATCCAATTTTAAAACTAGTTTTTAAAAATCCAATTTTCAAACCAGATATTTTAACAAAAAATCCACTTTTAAAACCAGTTTTTAGAAATTCAATTTTCAAACCATAATTTTTTTAAAAGTAAAATTAATACTAAAGTCATTTTAAAGTGTATAGGTTCATTACAACTAGAATTTGGTTCTTTATAAATTTAATGACAATAGATAATCTATATAACATTTAATCATTCTCAAAACATCAAAAGAATACCACCAAAAAATCTCTCTAAAACAACAACCACAAAGTATCAAAAGATGGCAAGTTGCCAACAAAATCATCAAACAACCACAACCTTTGAGGAAAATATATCTGCAAATAACAAAATATACCTTTGTCATTTTAAAATAAATATTTGAATGAAAGTATTAAACCAAATGAGAATATTAAGCATACCTAGTCATCATGAAGATTATCAATTGATGCCGCCATAGAACAAGCACCATCATTAGAGGAAAATATATCTGCCAAGGGAATCAAATTAATTATCAAGTCTATATTCAACAACTTTTAATTGGTAACTAATACCTAAATTCTAAAATAGAAAGACGACAAAAACAAAAATAAAATAAAATGAGAAGAAATATGAAAAAAATTCTATACCTTGATCAACTTGTTGAAGAACTTCACCATCATCATCTAAAGCAGAGAAAAGATCTTCCTTAAGCCAATCTCCTGTGCAGACTAAGGCCTCTACCATTTTAGGTGTTAAGGAACTGCGGTATGGATCGAAGACTCTTCCTCCAGTACTAAATACAGACTCCGAAGCTACCATAGAAACAGGTATAGCCAATACCTCGCGATTCATATTTCCAAGAATTGGAAATCGGGTTGAGTTGACTTTCCACCAGTTTAGTATATCGAACTTATGGGAGTATGGCTCGCATTCTTCTTGTAAATATCTATCAAGTTCAGATCTTGTATTTGTTCTACGACCGGTTGCTTGCAGAAAAAAGCCTATACTATGAAGATCGGTATTAATGTTGTTGGCTTGAACATCTTGCGTATCAGCTTCACTTGCTTCCTCAGAACTTTGGTATTGCTGATAAAGTAACTTTATGCACTTGGACAACTTTGACTTCAATTCGCCTCTTTTTTCTTCTCCAAATAAGTAATTCAAGAAATAATTGACATACTCAATCTTTTGCATTGGATTAAGTATGATAGCAATCAATAACAACATATTCACCGAATCAGGATTGCTCCAATATTTCTCATACTTAACCCTCATCCTTTCTGCCATTGACATAGTACTAAAATCAACAGAATCACAAGAATGACGAATAAATCGTCCAATTGCAAATACTTCCTTCATATACATATTACTGGTAACATATAAGGTACCAGAAACACGTATAGTGGCATCACTGAACACTCGCAAAAATGGTACAATGGACTCAGTATACTCCTAGTCTAAATCAGAAGGAACACCTCTCCCTTTTCCTCCATTCATCTCTCCTATATAGGTATTATCTTTCAAAGCAAGCAACGCAAATGCTTTGCGATGCTTCAAAGCTACCTCTAACATTTGACAGCACACTTTGTTTAGACTAGGAGTATGCTGAGTCCATTGTATCATTTTTGCGAGTGGTCAGTGATGCCACTATACGTGTTTCTGGTACCTTATATGTTACCAGTAATATGTATATGAAGGAAGTATTTGCAATTGGACGATTTATTTGTCATTCTTGTGATTCTGTTGATTTTAGTACTATGTCAATGGCAGAAAGGATGAGGGTTAAGTATGAGAAATATTGGGGCAATCCTGATTCGGTGAATATGTTGTTATTGATTGCTATCATAATCCAATGCAAAAGATTGAGTATGTCAATTATTTATTGGATTACTTATTTGGAGAAGAAAAAGGAGGCGAATTGAAGTCAAAGTTGTCCAAGTGCATAAAGTTACTTTATCAGCAATACCAAAGTTCTGAGGAAGCAAGTGAAGTTGATACGCAAGATGTTCAAGCCAACAACATAATACCGATCTTCATGGTATAGGCTTTTTTCTGCAAGCAACCGGTCGTAGAACAAATACAAGATCTGAACTTGATAGATATTTACAAGAAGAATGCGAGCCATACTCCCATAAGTTCGATATACTAAACTGGTGGAAAGTCAACTCAACCCGATTTCCAATTCTTGGCAATATGGCTCGTGAGGTATTGGCTATACCTGTTTCTACGGTAGCTTCGGAGTCTGCATTTAGTACGGGAGGAAGAGTCCTCGATCCATACCGCAGTTCCTTAACACCTAGAATGGTAGAGGCCTTAGTCTGCACATGAGATTGGCTTAAGGAAGATCTCTTCTCTGCTTTAGATGATGATGGTGAAGTTCTTCAACAAGTTGATCAAGGTATAGAATTTTTTTCATATTTCTTCTCATTTTATTTTATTTTTGTTTTTGTCGTCTTTCTATTTTAGAATTTAGGTATTAGTTACCAATTAAAAGTTGTTGAATATAGACTTGATAATTAATTTGATTCCCTTAACTGATATATTTTCTTCTAATGATGGTGCTTGTTCTATGGCGGCATCAATTGATAATCTTGATGATGACTAGGTATGCTTAATATTCTCATTTGGTTTAATACTTTCATTCAAAGATTTGTTTTAAAATGACAAAGGTATATTTTGTTATTTGCAAATATATTTTCCTAAAAGGTTGTGGTTGTTTAATTATTTTGTTGGCAACTTTGGCATCTTTTGATACTTTGTGGTTGTTGTTTTAGAGAGATTTTTTGGTGGTATTCTTTTGATGTTTTGAGAATGATTAAATGTTATATAGATTAGCCATTGTCATTAGATTTATAAAGAACCAAATTCTAGTTGTAATGAACCTATACACTTTAAAATGATTTTAGTATTAATTTTACTTCTAAAAAAATTATGGTTTGAAAATTGAATATCTAAAAACTGGTTTTAAAAGTGGATTTTTTGTTAAAATATTTGGTTTGAAAATTGGATTTTTAAAAACTAGTTTTAAAATTGGATTTTTGGTTGAAGAAATTTGTTTTAAAACTGGATTTTATAAAAAAAACCGGATTTAAAACCGATTTGTAAGTAAAACTGGATTTAAATTTTAAAATCGATTTTTGTTTTTTAGAACCGATTTCTCTCTTTAATCCAGTTCTGGTTTGGTTTCATGAACCATAAAACTGGTTCTGAAGTGGATCCAGTTTGGATTTATAAAAATCCAAACCATGCCCACCCCTAGTTTAGCACTCAGGGGTCAAGTTTCCCTAATTCTTTTCCAACTAATTTTAAAGTGCAACTCCTCGTAAGACCCATCATATGTGTTGTTGAAATGTCAAATCAATTTATTAATAGCATTAGCACAATCCAGCTGAGTCCTCTGTCATCACTTAATAATTCTCACATTATATGGCTCACCAATCCCACCAAATCACCCACTCTCATATTTCCCATGCTAGCTGAGAACAGGGCTGTTAGGCACCTTCTAAGTGAACTACTGGCTTGGTGCTTCTGGTTTACTGACGTGATTTTGTGTCACTACCTGCTGGTTAACACGTGGGTACTGCCTACCTATAATAATCTGTGCAGGGGATTCTTTTCTTTGAGAGAATGACTGAAGAAGTTCTTGGTAATATCCGTGAACAGCTACAGGTTAGAACAACTGAACTCTCTTTTTGTATTCTGTCAATAGTTGATTTCCCATGACCTGAGAAATACATCATGATGACATAGATAATACTAATATTTCAAAGAGATAGTAAATGAGGCAAAGGTATGCCGTTATTTGAAAATATCAATCATGTCATGTATTCTATCTTGGTGGATGTGACCAAGACTACCATAGCTTCTCTTTCTCTTAAAAGTTTATTTATCATAGTTTTTTGTATCTATACATCGATATCTATAACTATAATTGTCCCCATTAAAGGTAATTTGGTATCCAATTTTTATCCTAAACTGTCCAGCCTATCTCTCACATTGTACATATGTGAACTTAATGCTTGATGGCAGTCCTCTAGGGAAGTTTATTTCCATATATTTGTTATTTCTATATTTTCTTCAAATAAGCTTATGTTTTGAAGCTTCTCATTGCTTCAAATACAAACAAACATTTCATAGTTTATTACGTTTTTAGTGCTTAAACTGTGTAAGATCTTCCATGTCTACACTAAGTTATAATATAACATCCTGAAATTGTCTTCGACATTATCCTAAATACTGAGCAAAGTACAATGTGGATATTCCTAATGTGTTGGAATCTTAAAAAAATATTCAGTTCTTTCTTTGTTTGGTAATTTAGGATATGATTGTTAGGAGAATATAATAGAAGCATAAATCATTCATCTTCAGATACAAATGTTTTTAATGCTTGGGCATAATCATTACAGGCCTTGGAAATGAAGTATGAACAACTGACTGGAGTACCAAGTCCTGAAAAGATACAAAACAGGAGGGAAAGAAGGAATGCTGTCGGTTTTGGGAAATCATGATCAAACCTGACTCAGGTCTCTGCTTCATGGTTTTCATGATAATAAATTCCATTTTTCCTATCTGTATACTTTATGCTTCTTGTTGAAAAATGATTTGCTCCTATTTTACCAGTCAATATCAGGTACAACCATAAGCTCAACACCTACGAAGATTTCGAATTCGAAACGTTTCAAGTTTGCAAAAGTATTGGCAGGGGACTGCTCTGCAAAGAGAAAGCTGGCTGAAACATAAAACATTCTTTTTGACGCAAGTCCTTCTGGCCCAGAAAAGTGAGATTTCTAATGGATCCTATTCGTTTGTTAGCTATGAAAGAAAATACAACGAAAATCAGAGTATAGAAGAACAGGAGTGCTAAAAATGCAATCATCCTCTCTGTCTCATTATCTAAGTGTTCATTCATCATATTCTGTTTATAAAAATACTCTTCTAAAAATGTTATTTGTTGTTATTAAATTTAGTTCCTTTTGTCATGCATCTAGAAAAAACAATATATTCTGAGTGTTTCAATAACATTTAATATAATGGAAAATCAGGTTTCTGAATCTATGATAGGTTTATAACACACTCAATCATTTGTATTGTAATTGAATTAACAGCGATATTTGAGTTTAGCATGAGAAGATCTGGTGAAAGAATAGTTGTGTAAAAGCTAGATATTATATGAGTATGAAGTCGAACTCGCGAAGATTTGTGGTAAAGACTATCTTGTAAAGGAATTAAAATTTGCGAAATAGACAAGACTTAGTTGAACTAGTATAAATTCAGAGTGATTTATATTACTTTGTTCTGGAGTTTTTTCAAATAGTCTAAAGTTATTTTTTATTGTTTCTAATAATAATTTCTTTGTTCACAAGTTCAATGTTTGATAATCGGTTGTTTGAAAAAATTGTGATCTACAAAAAGGTGTTATTTACTTATTTTAGAACGATTTAATTCTTTTTTCTGTACTACTTTAATGCTATTTCATATAATGTCATATAAACTAGTATGATATTTTAGATACTATTATGAAACAAATATAGATTCTTCAGTGCTCTTAGAATAAGTAAAAAATTGTTTATTCGATGTTTATTGTTTCAACAATTGCATTAAAACATGGAGAAAGTAGAGTAGAATAACAAGTTACATGTGAATTGTAAACACGGAGTTTAGCTTAAATAGATTTGTAGCGCCAAAAATTTTATCAGAAAACCAAGGATAGCCATGAAGTACTACTAATATTCAAGCATGGTGAAAGATGGACTTATAGCCCTGTATCTGCGGTTCTGCACCAAAAATCAACACAAACTAATTCATCCAAATGAAAAATACTCAAAAGAACATTTGAGAACAAAAATTACTGAATAAAAAAAGGTACGACATCACATTACAAAATAAAATCCATGCTGCAATACACAAGATTAAAACACTAAAACTAAAAATAAAAATAAAAAACAAAACAAAACACAAAGATGAACGGTTTCCATATGCAGCAACCTTGCATATAAATGCATCTTTATTAAAAGCATGAAATTTCTAGTTTACCAACTAAACGAGATCCACGCCTAGTTCATGTAGGTCTCAATTCCAATCATATCAAGCTGCATTGGAACATAGTTCTCTGTGCCATCAATCAGAACAGAACCATTCCCAATTTCATTAGAACTGAACTTCACTGGTATATTGCCATCATACCCAGTGATGCATGCATTCTGCTGCAGGTTGTAATCCTCATTCGTTATTCTCAACTTTTTCATGGATTTCTTCAGCTGCTTCTTTGCCGCATCAGCTGCAGTGACCTCTTTGACGTAGCGCTGAAGCAATGTTTCCCCAAAGTAATAAGTCTGGTTCTTCTTCTTCCTAGGTTGTCTCTTGCTACTCTTCTTTCGCTTAGCGGCGTTCCAGTGGTTCTTAATTGTGTTCTCAGTGCGGCCGGGGAGCCTCCTTGCAATTTCAGCCCACTTGTTTCCAACTTGCTTGTGAGCTTCAATTAGTAGTTTATCCTCTTCTTCATCCCAGGAGTCCTTCTATATGTGTATAAAATAAAGGTTCAAGATAATATAGATACAATATATGAAACTCCACACATAATAGACACACGAAAAATATCGATATGATGTTGCTTGAAAGCATTGCCGTTCTAATCAGCATAAATGCATAAACATAACTACAATAAATCATAATAGACACTATCCATATAATATTTGGGAGAAAATAAAAAATTAATCCAAATAGTCCAAAGTTGTTTTATTTAACAAAAATGCTATTTGCATACTAAAACCAACTACTATATATTTATATACAAATACATATGTAATTTAATTTATTTTTAATATATATTTTGTATTTTAATATATATTTTACCTAATAACTCTAATTTTAATGGTTGGTTTTAGTGTATACCTAACATGAATGTTTTAGATATAATAAATGTATAACTATAAATGTTATACACATAGAATTATAAATGTTATGTTAAATAACATAACTTTAATTATTGTCTTCCATTCAATCTCCCTATTCTTTTAAATTGAACATTATGGAATAATTGATGAGTAAAATTGATTATGATATTAAATCTGCATACTTTTGTCAAGTTTAATGTGAATAAGTTGCAAAGCAAACTCGTTTTATATTGTCATTCGATTATAAAACTTTATTTAATATTGAGGGTGATGGAACAAAACACATCACTGAGTTTCTGGGCAACACTTTTGAATCTATTATTATGAATGAAAGGGCAAGTTATTCAAGGGGGAGAAGAATATAATAGATGTTGAGGGATCATGGATCAATATGTAATTCAGAGATAAATGGTGTTTTTAAATTTTTATAAAGAATATCTTATCGATGTAGTGATTTATAGTTAAAATAATATTAAAATTTGTTCAAAAACAACAAAAAAGAAAATGAAGAAAAAGAATTTAGGTTTAACCTGACCCATATCTTAATGGACTTTAAATTATTAATTTAAACTCAATTATTCATGGGTATTTTTTGGATCAATATTCTTTGAAGAGGTTCATTAAAAAAAATTGCTATGAATGAGTACGTATTAATAGTTCAATAATATAAATTGATACAATTATTTTTTTTTTCCAAAACTAGTTTCTAAAATTGATATATTCTAGAGTAAAAAAAAAAAAAACCACTAAATGGATTGGGTTTGGGCCAATGCCATGACCCACATTGCTGGGACTGCGCAAGGGGCTGCTGGAGGTGGACTCACTGGTTGCTAGTGACAAGGATCCGCAACATTATAAGGAGAGATTGGGAGGTGAAGATCTCTCATATATATAGAAAAGCTAACAGAGGGACCCATAATCTAACTAAGGAGAGTTTAAGTGCTAATTATGGATAACACTTTCTAAATCAACCCTCCATTACTCTTAGACTTGTTCTCTTTGATGATTTCAGAGGGGCTTATTTACCCTGTGATATAGTTTTGGGCGTATACAATATTTTTTATAGTTGATCTAACTCTTCTTATTATGCCAACCATATTATTCAATATTCATTTGGAGAACAAATAATGTTTCCCCTTTTTTTTGTAATTCGGTTGTTCATGTTGTACGGAATAAAGAGGTAAATTTGTCCATGTTGTTTGACTTTTTGTTCTGTCGTAAACCGTCAAGGTTTCAGGTTGGATCATGGATGATTTCCTGGTTCCCGAACAATTTTTTTATGGTCCAAATGTCGTTCTTGAAATGAATAGTTTTTTCTAGCTAGCCAAACGAAATTAAGATCTGGTTGGTAGTTGAACTAGTTTGGTCTTGTTTTAAACCAAGTCAAGAGCCGATATGTGAAATATCCGCTATTAGGACTAAAATAAAAACTCACTAATGCCTTTTGAGACAAAGACCTATGCCTACTAATAAATGGGAACATAAACATGGGAGAAGGTATCATCACATGCAGACCTGCTAAATCCTTATCAACACACATGCATGTTCTCACACACTTCAAATTAGAAATGGTATTCCATATCACTCACTCGTTCGTAGTCTTAAGCTTCCAATAAGTGTGTGTGTGTTTCCTTCACTAACTTTTCTCTATACTCAAACAACGAAAAAGATTAGGGTGTCGATTGTCGATGTTCAAATTGCATCGCCTGTCCATTTCTGGCACTCTCTAGGTCTACTTTTCTGACATCCTAATCTACTTTTGTTTTTAGATTGAGAGTGAGAAGCAGGAGTTGTGCTCATGGGTACAAGCTACTCTCAGCCAATTTAGTTTAATTATAGGTTTTTAATATTTTTCCACAAAAAATTCTAGAACACAATTTGAAGGCCTGCTAGTGTCATGTGCAATACATAATAGAATTAGAAGTTATTTTTCGATTTTTCACGGCATCCTGCATCTTAGCAGGCCAAGGACTAAGTCACTGTGGATCTGAATTTCATTCAAAAATTTATTGCTAACCAATGAGTTTCTGTATGCACAAGGCAAGATTCAAACTTCGATACTTGCTTAAAAAGACTAATAAGCTAACTATTAGACTAACCCAAGTTGATTAATGAAATTATAAATTTTTAAAAAAAATTGAATAAAAGATAAATAGGTTCTTAATCTTTTGTCGGCGAATATTCAAGCCTTTCAGCATTGGAAAATATATTTAGCTCTCTCATCTTTAAAAACGCGTGACATTTATATCCCTCAGTGGGGTTAGTATTAAAAAAGTTAATGCTGATCTGGAAGGAAGATTGTTGATGTGTTCGTTACGATGATGATATGAATGGTTGGCAACTACAAGAGGACAAATAGGTCCCTTTACGGTGATGGTGAGCTCTATTTCTTCAAAGTCTATTGAAGCCAAAACCATTGTTTCTACTTCTACCACTTGTTTGGGAGGGGGTTGAAGAAGGATTGTCCATGGCCAGTGATAAAGGCTCTTCAAGCACAAGGCGTGGTGGGGATAGACAAGAGAGGTTCGTTTCAACCACGAGTCATTGTGTTAGTGCCAACAGGAGATGAGAGAGATAAAATTGCGCCAAAGTGCTTCTACGATGTCTATGTCATTCTCTATGAGTCCAGAATAATCACCAATAGACTATTTCTTAGGTGCCCATACTTCAAGGTAAGTTGATATTATGTTATATTTGGATGAAACTGTAATGTGTATAATTGGTTGGTTGTATAGAATTTGATGCAGGTTAAGCAATGCTATTGTAAGTTTTTTCTCTAACTTGATGAGCACCTAAAAAAATTGGGGATATAGAGACTCAAACTTTGGGTACTGACTATGATGGTGAATGTGGAGACATTGAAGAACATTTGTTTAAAAGAAAATAATTGAAAAAGAAATTGAATGCTTTGGAGAAAAAAATGTTATCTTCAAAAATGATGAAACACCTGAATTTGTGATCAACTGTGATTAATTTGGTTGTTGTATATGTTGATGTATATGTCTTAAAAGGGTGAAAATGAATGTGGTACTTGTTGCTATTGTAATGAAAATTGTCAAGTTGGCTATATATGTGAAATGCATTTTGTCATAATTTCAATTTCTTTTTTAATGGGCTAAACAAAACACAAATATTATCAAAAGAAGCAATCCTAAGAGGATTATAATCCCATTAATAATAATAGCATAATATAAACAAAGTTGCCAGTAAGTGTATCTGACTTTCTAAAACTATATACACCACAAAAAGTTAAGTTTCACATAACTTTGACACAAACCTTCAACAATGATGCTAATGTAAACCACATTATAGAGTAATACAATCACACATTAAACCCCATGAATCATATTCAAACTCTAACTCTTGTTTCAAAAATTTTGAAATCATTTCACTCGAAACAAATTTTGTTTCTTTTACACACACACACAACATTAAATAATTAACATCACTAGGGGTGCACATAGCCCGACCCGACTCGAAGACTCGTCCCGGCCCCGATCACTTTAGGACTAATTTTGTGTGATTTCATCGGGTAAAGGTCTCAAAAATAGACCCGATCATTATTTTGGGTTGGGTCCGGGCCATAGTTCGGGTCACCCGAACTCGACCCGGTCATCATACACAATTAATATTTTGTGTTATTAGTGATGGATCATAGCTATTCTTATGTGGAATTTAAGTATTGTAAACCTTAATATTTTGTGTTATTAGTCATTATAAGACTATAAGTTAATGTTTTATGTTTAGAATGCATAAGACTTTAGACTAATGCATAATATTGTGTTATTTGTATTGATTTAAATATTTGGTGTTATTAGACAATATTAGTATTGATTGTGGTTATGCTTTAATTTTGAAGAATGGTTGGTTCTTGTTATATTTTTCTAAGTGAATTTTACCATGTCAAATAATGGTTGGAGTCTTGAAAATTTGCATATTTTTACATGCTAGCTTACAAGAAGGTATTAATGTAGTGTAATGTTAACGGCCCGGTTTTTATCCGGTATAATTATGGCCCGAAAGTGTATTGGTTTTATCGGGTCTAGGGTCGGGTTCGGGTCTAATAAATAAACCTGGTGTATATTTCGAGTCGGATCTGGGTCACATCAAACCTGGCTTCACCCGACCCATGTGCACTCCTAAATATCACATAGCACCATGTATTGTCACATCTATCTAAACACCAACACACAAAACATAGAAAAATTTCCTTCCCTCTGTAGATGATGGAAGCTTCTTCGCCAACAAAGTTAAGCGTCACATTCACCAATCACCACTTTTCAACTTAGCATAGTAGCACTATGAAGTATGAACTAAAAGACGTTTTTTTTAGGAAGAAAGAGCGTCTTTGTCTTCTCGTAGGGTTTGATGTAATTGTTGGAGTGGATTATGGATGTTATTGGAATTATGAAGAAACAAAGTGGGGTAAGGGATTAGAACGGCGTCGTTTTAAGCCACCAGAGGTGTATTTGCCTTTTTACTTTTTACCAACCATCCACATCATCACCATAATCGACACATCATCAATCTCCCTCCATTAGCATTTTCCGTTATACTTTTTAACCCCAGCACCATTGAAGAATATAAATATCACGCGTTTTCAAATGTGAGTAGGGATGACAATTTTCTTCGGTGGGGCGAGTATTCGTAGGAATTTACCCATCGAGGCAAGGGTTTGGAGGTCATCCTCCCCCCTGCGTAGGAGCGGAGAACGAGTATCCCTTTAATAAACGGGACGGGGGCAGGAAAAAAGGTACCCTCCCCGTGATACCCGTATAATACCCATAGGAATGAATTTACATATATATCCTTTTGTGTGTTTGTGTGTGTGTGGATTATGATGGAAACCTAATTCTCGCAAGCCTTTGCCTCACTCACTCACTCATCCTTTTACTATCACTCTCACATCCTAACCTAAATTCCATCTCACCCTCTCCGTGTTTCTTCCTCTCCCTTCCTCCCTCGCCGACATCTCTAACCTTCTTCTCTTGCCGTCGCTCACCTTCTTCCTCTCACTAAGTCACCGACATCAGTTCGTGATTGCTTCTCATAACGTTGCCGCCACCTCCACCTCTGCTCAACGAAGACAAAGCTACTCTAGCCATGCCTATGCTATTACCAGCTTCTTCAAATTTGTCGTCACCAACCGTGCCTTTGCTCCATCTCCCTTAGATCTGCCATCATCAGTGGCCAACAAGCTATTTGCATTCTTTTAATTATATAATTATTCAAAAAATTTTGATTTTTTTCCCCAACAATCATCATCATCATCTATGATATATATGTAAAGCTTGTATTGATTTTATACATATTGTTAATGTCTGATTTATATATCTTTTGTATAGTTTTTATGAATATAATGCATGAATATGTTTGATTTTATTATATTGTAAATTGTATTTTGTTGGAAGATGATTTAAAATGGAGGGAAACAAATCTGATTTAATTATGATGTAATTAAAATTATTTGATTGTTCTACATAATTGTAGCATTTCTATATAGATTGGAATTAAATTAAAGTTTCTTGTTAATTTTTGCTGTTTTCTTTTGCCATGTTTTGTTTTTAAAAAATACCTGCAGATATCCATGGGGACTTGAATATCTGGCGGATGGTGGGTACCTGTTACTTGCCATGGCTACGGGGCGAGGACGAGAAATTTTTGGTCTCATGGGATGGGAGACAGGGGGCTAGTATTTGTCTCATGGGGACTCGTTACCATCCTTAAATTTGAGGGAGTTAAATATATTTTTCAATCTTAAAGAACTTAAATGCCCACAAACAAAAAAATTAAAGACCTGTTTATTTTTTATTTTTTTTAGATCAATGAGTAATGGACCAAATATCCAAGGGTAGCTCATTACTGTAAAAAAAATGCCACTCTTTTTATTTGTCTTTTCGTTTTAACCAAGGTTCATACTTTTACTTGTAGGTTTAGAATCTTGAGAAATTTATATTTTATATTTAAAAATGATGATAATTCATATTAAAAAAAATCTTTTACTTTAGTTTAATTTGGATATATAATAATTTTAAATATATTACCATTGATTATATAATTAATTTTAATCAATAAAGTGAATTATTCAATCTATTTTTGTAATTATTCAATACGAATTTATAACTCTCTTATTTATTATTTAAAATTTATTTACATATATTTATATAATTAGATAATATAATTTTATTATCTATGTTTTGTGTTGTGTGTGTTTATTTATTATTCTGTTATAACTCAATTATTTCATTTAAAATAATTAAAATTTTAAACTTTTGAATTGTCAATAGTTTGAATGGTTCGATATGCAGTTCTATTTTCAAAACATAAAAAAAAAAAAAAAAACTATCATGAACTAAAAGAGGAAGAAGAGAAGAGAAGAGAAAAAAAAAAGACAAAACAACAAAATACATATTTTATTATTAAAAATATTAGTTTCAAACTAATATATTTATTATTAATGATGGAAAGTGGGATTGAAACAAAAAAAAAATTAAAATAACATCACACTTGTTAGAGTGAGGATGATGTAGACAAGCTAATAAGAAAGGAAAAGAATTAACCTTAATATCCGGCCGAAGATGATTGAACCATCTCTCTCTACATTGCTTCCCTATCCTACCGCTGACTAGTGTTGCTATGTAGGACCAATTTTTAAACCCAAAGAGTTCAACTAGATCTGTTAGTAATCTGCAAGAACACATAAAAACCCAAATTCTTAGAATATATCCACAAAAGGAACAAATTGAAAACCTATTAATGAACTTCATTAAGACTAAGAAATACCACTGAAAGCAAAACAAATATTTCTTGAAAATCTAACTTTGTTGAGAAGAATTTTGTTGAATACATCATGCAACAAGGTGATTATTACTGCCATAAAAATATCTTCACGTGAAGATAGTATTATAAATCAGTTAGATGATTGAATCAAACATATCAAATTATCTAATGGTTTGCAATACCATTTTACTTCAAAGTATCTGTGTATGAGAAAAAGAAAGAGAGAATAAATTTGGATTATATGTTATACCTATCTTCATCTGCACTCCACTGGCCTTTGATTATTTCGGTAACACTTTGTTGAATGTTGTCTTTCCTCCTTAGTCCCCTTCTTTGGGGTATTTGGTTGTTGTGAAAAGGATTTTGATTATTGTTCCAGTAAGCATTTTCTGTTGGAGTTAAGGTTGAAAGCTCATCTTGGAAATTTAAATTCATTGGCACCAATAGAGATGCATCATAAATTAGTGATGGTGTGAGAGCATCATCAATTTGAACTTGGTTTTTCTGAGATAAATCCCATAAGCTATTGTAGTTGTTTGGGAAAGCATGAATATCCTCCATTTGGTTCTTGTTTGGTGCAATTTCCATGGAGTAGAAGGTGTTTGTAATGTCTTTTAGGGATTGAAGATGGTGGAAATCGTTCTTGTATAAAATTTCATTTTTCAATGGAGGACATACAAGGAGAGATTTTTGTTGCATGGGAACCGTGGTGGATATCTCTTTCTTTATGCATGGATTTTCATAAATACTCTCAGAAAGATAAGTAAAATCCTCAAAGAAATTTTGATCAAACTCCATGAAACCTTAGAGAGAGAAAAGGTTAGTATGGACAAAGTGAGAGAGATACTATTGTGTACTAAAGAAGGCACAAAGTTAGAGAATGTACGAGGAAAGAATGGGGGTATTATGGGGGTTTTATAGTGAGATTGAAGTGACACGTGCTCATTGATGCATCAACATCAATGATCAATCCAATGGCCTAGACTCATTGTTTTTGTGACTATTGAGCTTCTTCCCTTCAGAAATTAAAGAAAGAAATTAAAATGAGTATTTTCTCTTTTTATATTCTGCCATATTTATTACTATCAAATGTTTTTAATGTAGAAAGAGAAAAATGAAATAATGATGAGGTTGTTGCAAAGTCTTTTTTATTTTAAAATAGCACAAGAAAAAATTTGGATACACATGAATTACATGTGATTGCTATTTCCATTTAAAGAGTAGAGAATCACGTTTATGGGTGGCAAAATTCTCTGAGACATATAGATTTCCGTGAATACCGCCCTGAATGGGGACCCGAAGATATAAATTTTTTTTCGCAGAGATGGAAATGGAGACAGAATTCCCCCGAAACAGGCATGGGGACCCGAGCGGCGGATTCCTATTCCGTTCTTGTTGATCTCCGAAATACGTAAATTTTTATTTAATTATCCTTGATAATTTATTTATACTATAGGTTTTTTAGTCTTTTTACATGTTACATATATATGGATAAGATAAAAACCATAATCCAAATTTGTACACTACTGTGCTGTCACCTACTCTTTTCACTGCGCTCTCCCATTTCTCACTAGACACTACTGTGACACCCCACATCAGTAACCATATATCGCCACTCACTACTCCACCATCTCCCTTCAACAGCCATCTCCCTTCATATCACGTCTAGTCTCTACTCCACCGCTCGTGTATTGCCATTATGTCGTCCCGTTCGCTAGTGTTCATCGTCGTCGTCCCCTTCGTTCGTATCCCATCTCTACATTGCCGCTTGTGTCCCATTGTTATGCCATCCCCTTCACTCGCATTCATTGTCACTGTCCCCTTCACTCGCATCCCGTTTCTGCTTCGTCGCTCGTGTCTCGTTGTTGTACCGTTCCCTTCACTTGCATTTATCGTCACCACTGTTGTCCCTCCTCCTCCTCCATTGAATTTGACGTAAGTTTGTTTGATTCTCTATTTCTGTTTGATTCTCTCTGTTTCTGTTCCTATTCCTCCTTTATTTTTTGCCATAGTAACTGAATGTTGTGTTTATTTGCTGATTTGATGTGAGTTTATTGAATTTTTTTGGGTGAACATTTGTTGAATTTGTTTAATTATTCCTATTTAATTGTTCTTGTTTGCTGAATTTGTTTAATTGTTCCTATTTGCTGAATCTATTGCACTGCGTTTATTGAATTTTTCTGTGGTTGTTTTCTTGTGTTCTTGCTTTGAGACAATTCTTGTCGTTTTGTACAGGATGACTGGATGAATGGGAGACGGGAAATGGGGCCTCAAGGAGACTGTGAGGAATGCGGAGAACGAGGATGAGAACAAATATATATTCTCTCATGGTGAGAATCGGGGCGGCGACGGGGTGAGGATTAGGGTTTTGGGACGAAGAGTAGGGAGGCATCCCCTTCTCCCGTCCTACCCCATTGACATCCTTAATCACATTTATATGTGTAAGGATCCATTGACGCTAAGTCTAAGGCTTGTCTCAGTTACATTGTTGAATATATTAAATTTAAACATTTCACCATATAGATCAATTTATGAAGCAAAGACATGGGATAGGATACAGATATATCAATTTTAAGTTTTTGTTAAATATGGAGACACAGTATATAAAATATAAAATAATTTTTAGACAAATTGTAATTGTAAGATCCTAAACTTTTGGAAGTTCTATTATGAACCGGTTTCGATTTATTTTATTTGTTCAAGATTTTATTTCCAGAAATTATTTTATCAAAGGTAACTAAATCAAGTTTTGATACATTGAATTTGAATTAAATATAATTTTTATCCAATTTTATAATAATTGGGTATTTTGTATATTTAAAATTTAAACTTTTAGTAATTGAAAAATATGAGGACCTTATATGATTTAATTTGAATAATTGAGATTTGGGATTTAATACTTTAATTTAATGAACAAAAAATTTAATTAGATTATTTCTACTTTTAAATTAGTGGTTATTTTAAAATAACATATAAGTTGATAAATAAATATTGTGTTTCAAAAAGGTTTTTATTTTATAGATTTGATTCTAATTATTATTTTATTACCTAATTTTTATAAAATTTTCAAACTATCCTTATCCGTCTTTTTCCAAAACCAAACTCTAACCCTAAAATTCAAACACACACACATACTCTTTGAAGGAAGAAAGAAAGAAAGAAACACACAGAGAGATGAAAAAAAAAAAGAAGAAAAGAAAGAAAAGAGGGAGAAGAGGGAAGAGACGGTGCCAGCGGGGCTGGGAGCCACGGTCACCGTCGTTGTCAAATGGTGGAGAGGGAGAGAGGGAGAGAGATCGAATATGAGGTGTGAGAGAGAGAGAGGCGTTGAGAGAGAAGACACGACCAAGGAAAAGGAGGCAATGTCTCGTGCCACCGTCGTGTCTGTTGCCGCGGTCGGAGCTTCGATCACCGTCGACGAAGGTCCTATCATCGTCACTACAGGCGAGAGTGAAGAGAAAAGTGACAAAGAAGGAGCCGTTCGTTGCTGCTACCATTGTCGCTATCGCTAGAGATTGCGGTTGCCTTCACCGGTGGTGGGGAACCAAGCCGTCGTCCTTGCTGCCGGAGTTAGTTGGGTTGGTGCTGCTGCCGCTGGTAAGGGTGTTCTTGCCTCTGATTCTCGTTCTTTGGATTGTTGGAGATGTCATCGCCACCGCGTGGTTGCCACGGCTACCGCTGAGACTTTCTATCATCATTGGAGCTACTGTCGCTCCATGTCCTTACTCCTTCCTAATTACAGTGAGTATTCTTGTTCGGGAACTTTTGCCGCTAGTGTTTTGTTATACATTTGTTTAGGATTTTGTGATGTTAATATCTCAAGGTTGAGCCACTGTAGTTGCGGACTGGGATTGTTGCTGCCACTGCCACATTGTTATGGCGGAGCTGCTGTGAATGTTGCGGCTGTGCTGCCGCTGTTATTGTCATGTTGTTGAGTTAATTTCAGGTAGGAACATTTTTTAAAACTTATTTTATTTCAAAAAATTATTATAAATCGATATCAATGTGAAAATTTTATTTTTAGTGATTGTGTGAGTCTTATGAATTAAATTGGACTATTTTGGAGAAATAAAATTGGTTAAATGAGGATGGATATTAAAGTAATAAAATAAATCAGAAACAATGGTTGAAACCTCTTGATGGATGGATTAGGATCTGTGAATATCTTGCTTCTTATTTAAAAGTATGAGTTGTGATTATTTGATTGCTTGGACCACTGGATAAGTGATATAGTTCATTTAAGTAAAAGTATCGGTCTGGCGTAAGACAAAAATGACTAAGGAAGGCTCTGCTAGGGTTTCTAAGCAAGAAGAAGACTTAGTGCAGCGTAGCACCAAAAAGGTGAAAACGCGTGCCAGCATTGATCCTAATCAACCAAGCGAGGACATGGAAGTTACTGGTCCTTGTGACGAAAATAAGTCAGGAGCTTCCAAAATCTCGTATAAGGATACGCTCCTCACCGTAGCGGGCTCTATCATTGAGGATGAGCATATTGACATGGAAGAGGTTAATGAAGACATACCGGATCCAGAGAATAGATGGTACCAAGATGCGGATAAAGACACCCATGAAGAGGAACCGTTCAATCCTTGTCCCACCATTCCTATTTCGAAGGAAGATTTTAACGAGTGGTGTAAACCATGGAGATCCTCACTCTATGTCAAGCTTTTGGGCAAAAGAGTTGGCTTAGGATTTATGGAACAACGTTTAAAGAGAGACTGGGGTAAGAAAGGCTCTATTAATGTTATTGATATGGATCGTGATTATTTTTTGGTTCACTTTGCAGATGCGAAAGACTACTCTCATGCTTTAATGGAAGGATCTTGGATGATTGCCGGACACTATCTCATTGTGCAAAGATGGCGACCTTTTTTCTTGGAATCTGAGAAAGCAGTGAGGAAAAGTGCTGCCTGGATTCGAATACCAAACCTCCCTATTGAGCTCTATAACTAGAAATTTCTATGGAGAGTTGGGTCTACTATTGGTCACATGCTAAAAATTGACCGGTCAACCTCAATCCATTCTAGAGGACGCTTTGCTAGGATTTGTGTCGAAATTGATCTTGCCAAAAAACTTGTCCCTAGGATCTCGGTTCTTGGATTAGAACTCTATATTGAATATGAAGGACTGCACCAAATTTGCTTCTCCTGCGGTAAGTATGGTCACATGTCTGATTTGTGCACTGATGAGCCGGTGGGTAAGACGGCAGGCCATGAAGCTGGTGCGGAAGGGAACACTATGGTTTCCGAAGATCCACCATTCGTCGAGACTGAGAACCAAAATGGAAAGAAGCAAGATTCTAGCGGTGGTAATCAAGGGAATCAAATTTCCCCTGATTTTGGGTCATGGATGTTAGTTAAACGTAACTTTAGGTGGAATAAGGGCATGAATAATCAAGGAAAGATTGGAGGCATGATTGGTCAAGATCTACCTAATAATCAGGAAAGAGAATATGAGGAAGATATGCCCACCAATGCTAATGCCTCACGTTTTATTACTTTGAATGAGGAAGGAATAAATTATTTGGCTAAGAATTCCATGCAAGAGGAAGCCATTATAGCTTCAAGTGGGCCCGAGGCCTTGATGAGCGAATAATTTATACGTTTTTTGGCATTGTTTTTAGTATGTTTTTAGTATATTTTAATTAGTTTTTATTATATTCTTATTAGTTTTTATTTAAAATTCACTTTTCTGGATTTTACTATGAGTTTGTGTGTTTTTTTGTGATTTCAGGTATCTTCTGGCTGAAATTGAGGGACCTGAGCAAAAATCTGATTCAGAGGCTGAAAAAGGACTGCAGATGCTGTTGGATTCTGACCTTCCTGCACTCAAAGTGGATTTTCTGGAGCTACAGAAGCCCAATTGGTGCACTCTCAATTGCGTTGGAAATCATACATCCTGGGCTTTCCAGCAATATATAATAGTCTATACTTTTTCAGAGATTTGATGGCCCAAACAGGCGTTCCAAGTCAGCTCAAGAATTCTGGCGTTTAACGCCAGAACTGGCATAAAAACTGGAGTTAAACGCCCAAACTGGCACAAAAGCTGGCGTTTAACTCTAAGAAAAGTCTCTACACATGAAAGGTTCAATGCTCAGCCCAAGCACACACCAAGTGGGCCCCGGAAGTGGATTTTTACACTAAACACCCTAGCTTACTCATTTTCTGTAACCCTAGGTCACCAGTTTACTATAAAAACTACTTTTAGTGATTCATCTTGTACCTCATGACACTTTACACGTTTCATATTGTATCTTCTATGGCATGAGTCTCTAAATCCCATTGTTGGGGTGAGGAGCTCTACTGTTCTTCATGAATTAATGCAATTACTACTGTTTTCCATTCTATCACGCTTGCTTTTATTCTAAGATATTCATTCGCACTTCAACCTGATGAATGTGATGATCCGTGACAATCATCATCATTCTCACCTATGAACGCGTGCCTGACAACCACCTCCGTTCTACATGTAATCAAGTTTGAATGTGTATCTATTGGGTTTCTAATCTAAGATTGGAACCTTCGTGGTATAAGCTAGAATTATTGGCAGCCATTCTTGAGATTCGGAACGTCTAAACCTTGTCTGTGGTATTCTGAGTATGATCTGGGAAGGGATGACTGTGACGAGCTTCAAACTCGCGATTGTTGGGCGTGTGACAGACGCAAAAGGATCAATGGATCCTATTCCGACATGATCGAGAACCGACAGATGATTAGCCGTGCGGTGACAGCGCATTTGGAACATTTTCACTGAGAGGACGGGAAGTAGCCATTGACAACGGTGATGCCCAACATAAAGCTTGCCATGGAAGGAGCCTTGCATGCATGAAGAAGAAGATAGTAGGAAAGCAGAGATTCAGAAGACAAAACATCTCCAAAGCCTCAACTTGTTCTTTATTACTGCATAACAAGTATTTATTTCATGTTCTTTTACTTTTTACAATTAAATCTGAGAATTATTGATATCCTGACTAAGAGTTACAAGATAACCATAGCTTGCTTCAAGCCGACAATCTCCGTGGGATCGACCCTTACTCACGTAAGGTATTACTTGGACGACCCAGTGCACTTGCTGGTTAGTTGTGCGGAGTTGCAAAAGTGTGATTGTAACTTCGTGCACCAGGCCTCAAAGGCCTTAATAGTGAATAATAAGAGTCAAATCATTCAAAAAAAAGTCTTACGGGTTGGTGCAGGTAAAAATCCACAAAGTGGTAAAATGGGCCCCTTTAATAAAGTTGGGCCACAAGGATCTGAAAAATGGTTAAAGCCTAATCCTAAAATGATCATCAAGAATCCTTCCTCCTCTCCTGAAGCTTCCAAGAGCATTGTCACCGTGTCTCCTACGAAGAAGTCTCGTGAAACTAATGATATGGAAGGGGTAGTGATGGAGTATATGCAAAAACTTCAAAGAGAGCAGAATGAGGCTTTTGTTGCTATGAAGCAAGTTGCTACAGGTCGTGAAGGTTTTGTGGTGAGGAATAATCCTCTACTGATGAATGCAAGTTCCTCTGACTCTCATATGGAAATAGAGGCTGTGCGGAGTCCAGGGAAAGATCTCGATAGGCCCCCAGATGAGAGTATGATTGATTCTGGTGGTAGAAAAATCAAAGAGGGGGATTTATCCCTTGGTAAGCAGAATGGCAAGTTAGGGTCTCATACCCAGGTGTAACGTTGTCGCTGGTGACTCCCCTATCCTTTTTTGCTTGTTATAATGAATGTTATCTGTTGGAATTGTCGGGGTGCCGGTAGTAAATTTTTTTACTCTCTTATTAGAGACCTCAGAAAAGAATATAGTGCTAATTTCATTATTCTGTTAGAGCCTCAGATAAGTAGGTCGCGTGGCGTTCAGATTAGGAATAATATAGGGTTCGATAGCTGGTATGCGAAATTGTGATCATCAACAATGGTGCCAAAGGACTTGGAGCTCTTAAACGTGAATCACACTTTGTCACAATTCCGCACAACTAACCAGCAAGTGCACTGGGTCGTCCAAGTAATAAACCTTATGTGAGTAAGGGTCGATCCCACGGAGACTGTCGGCTTGAAGCAAGCTATGGTCACCTTGTAAATCTCAATCAGGCGAATTCAGATGGTGATGGAGAATTGATAATTAAAAGATAAATAAAAAATGAAATAAAGATAGAGATACTTATGTAATTCTTTGGTTGGAATTTCAGATAAGCGTATGAAGATGCTTTGTTCCTCCTAAACCTCTGATTTCCTATTACCTTCTTCCAATCATTCATACTCCTTTCCATGGCAAGCTTTATGTTGGGCATCACCGTTGTCAATGGCTACTTCCCGTCCTCTCAGTGAAAACGTTCCAAATGCGCTGTCACCGCACGACTAATCATCTGTCGGTTCTCGATCATGTCGGAATAAGATCCATTGATCCTTTTGCGTCTGTCACACGCCCCACAATCGCGAGTTTGAAGCTCGTCACAGTCATCCCTTCCCATATCCTACTCAGAATACCACAGACAAGGTTTAGACGTTCTGGATCTCAGAAATGGCCGCCAATAATTCTAGCCTATACCACGAAGGTTCCAATCTTAGATTAGAAACCCAAGAGATACGCATTCAAGCCATTGCTAGTAGAACAGAGGTGGTTGTCAGGCACATGTTCATAGGTGAGAATGATGATGAGTGTCACGGATCATCACATTCATCAAGTTGAAGAACGAATGAAAATCTTGGAGAAGAAATAGACTTAAGTTGAATAGAAAAACAATAGTACTTTGTATTAATTCATGAAGAACAGCAGAGCTCCACACCTTAATCTATAGTGTGTAGAAACTCCACCGTTGAAAATACATAAGTGATAATAGTGTAAGCATGGCCGAATGGCCAGCCTCCAAGGTCTAGGGACTAAACGTCCAAAGATGAAAATACAATAGTATAAGGTCCTATTTATAGAGAACTAGTAGCATAGGATTTACAGAAATCAGTAATTAATGCAAAAATCTTCTTCCGGGCCCACTTGGTGTGTGCTTGGGCTGAGCATTGAAGCTTCCATGTGTAGAGACTTTTCTTGGAGTTAAACGCCAGCTTTTGTGCCAGTTTGGGCGTTTAACTCCAGCTTTTGTGCCAGTTTTGGAGTTAAACGCCAGAATTCTTGAGCTGACTTGTAACACCGGTTTGGGCCATCAAATCTCGGGCAAAGTATAGACTATTATATATTGCTGAAAAGCCCAGGATGTCTACTTTCCAACGCAATTGAGAGCTCGCCAATTCGGTCTCTGTAGCTCAAGAAAATTTACTTTGAGTTCAGGGAGGTTAGAATCCAACAGCATCTACAGTCTTTTTTCAGCCTCTGAATCAGATTTTTGCTCAGGTCCCTCAATTTCAGCCAGAAAATACCTGAAATCACAGAAAAACATACAAACTCATAGTAAAGTCCAGAAGAATGATTTTTATTTAAAAACTAAGAAAAATATAATAAAACCTAATTAAAATATACTAAAAACATACTAAAAACAATGCCAAAAAGCGTATAAATTATCCGCTCATCACAACACCAAACTTAAATTGTTGCTTGTCCCCAAGCAACTGAAATTCATATAGGATAAAAAGAAGAGAATATACAATGAATCTCAAAAACATCTATGAAGATCAGTATTAATTAGATGAGCGGGGCTTTTAGCTTTTTGCTTCTGAACAGTTTTGGCATCTCACTTTATTCCTTGAAGTTCAGAATGATTGGCATCTATAGGAACTCAGAATTCAGATAGTGTTATTGATTCTCCTAGTTAAGTATGTTGATTCTTGAACACAGATACTTTATGAGTCTTGGCCGTGGCCCAAAGCACTTTGTTTTCCAGTATTACCACCGGATACGTAAATGCCACAGACACATAACTGGGTGAACCTTTTCAGATTGTGATTCAGCTTTGCTAGAGTCCCCAATTAGAGGTGTCCAGGATTCTTAAGCACACTCTTCTTTTTTCTTTGGACCTCGGCTTTAACCGCTCAGTCTCAAGTTTTCACTTGACACCTTCACGCCACAAGCACATGGTTAGGGATAGCTTGGTTTAGCCGCTTAGGCTAGGATTTTATTCCTGTGGGCCCTCCTATCCACTGATGCTCAAAGCCTTGGATCCTTTTTATCACCCTTGCCTTTTGGTTTAAAGCGGTATTGGTTTTTTCTGCTTGCTTTTCTCTCTTTTTATTTTTGCAAGCTTTTCACTGCTTTTTCTTGCTTCAAGAATCAATTTTTTGATTTTTCAGATCATCAGATAACATTTCTCCTTTTCCCATCATTCTTTCAAGAGCCAACAATTTTAACATTCATAAACAATCAAATTTAAAAATATGCACTGTTCAAGCATTCATTCAGAAAGACAATAGTCTTGCCACCACATCAAAATAATTAAACTGTTTTAAAATTTGAAATTCATGCACTTTTTTTTCTTTTTCAATTAAAAATATTTTTTATTTAAGAAAGGTGATGGATTTATTTTCATAGCTTTAAGGCATAGACACTTAAACACTAATGATCATGTAATAATGACACAAACATAAATAAACATAAAGCACAATTTTTGAAAAACAGAAAATAAAGAACAAGGAAATTAAAGAACGGGTCCACCTTAGTGATGGCGGCTTGTTCTTCCTCTTGAAGATCTTATGGAGTGTTTGAGCTCCTCAATGTCTCTTTCTTGCCTTTGTTGCTCCTCTCTCATGGTTCTTTGGTTTTCTCTAATTTCATGGAGGAGGATGGAATGCTCTTGGTGCTCCACCCTTAGTTGTCCCATGTTGAAACTTAATTCTCCTAGGGAGGTGTTGATTTGCTCCCAATAGTTTTGTGGAGGAAATTGCATCCCTTGAGGCATCTCAGGGATTTCATGATGAGGAAATTCCTCATGCTCTTGGTGAGGTTCTCTCACTTGCTCCATCCTTTTCTTAGTGATGGGCTTGTCCTCATTAATGAGGATGTCTTCCTCTATGTCAATTCCAGCTGAATTGCAGAGGTGACAAATGAGATGAGGGAAGGCTAACCTTGCCACAGTGGAGGACTTGTCCGCCACCTTGTAGAGTTCTTGGGATATAACCTCATGAACTTCTACTTCCTCTCTAATCATGATGCTATGAATCATGATAGCCCAGTCTATAGTAACTTCAGATCGGTTGCTAGTAGGAATGATTGAGCGTTGGATGAACTTCAACCATCCCCTAGCCATGGGCTTGAGGTCATGCTTTCTTAGTTGAACCGGCTTCCCTCTTGAATCTCTCTTCCATTGAGCGCCCTCTTCACATATGTCCATGAGGACTTGGTCCAACCTTTGATCAAAGTTGACCCTTCTAGTGTATGGGTATGCATCTCCTTGCATCATGGGCAAGTTGAATGCCAACCTTACATTTTCCGGACTGAAATCTAAGTATTTCCCTCGGACTATTGTAAGCCAATTCTTAGGATCCGGGTTCACACTTTGATCATGGTTCTTGGTGATCCATGCATTAGCATAGAACTCTTGAACCATTAAGATTCCGACTTGTTGAATGGGGTTGGTGAGAACTTCCCAACCTCTTCTTTGAATCTCATGTCGGATCTCCGGATATTCGCCCTTTTTGAGCTTAAAAGGGACCTCGGAGATCACCTTCTTCTTGGCCACAACTTCATAGAACTGGTCTTGATGCACCCTTGAGAGGAATCTCTCCATCTCCCATGACTCGGAGGTGGAAGCTTTTGCATTTCCTTTCCTCTTTCTAGAGGTTTCTCCGGCCTTTGGTGCCATAAATGGTTATGGAAAAACAAAAAGCTTTAGCTTTTACCACACCAAACTTAGAAGGTTGCTCGTCCTCGAGCAAAAGAAGAAAGAAGAGAGTAGAAGAAGAAGAAATAGAGGAGATGGAGGGGGCTATGTGTTTCGGCCAAGGGGGATAGGTGGTGTGTATGTTGTGTGAAAATGAAGGAGTGAAGATGGGTTTATATAGGAATGGAGAGGGGGTTTGGGTTCGGCCATATAGGGTGGGTTTGGGAGGGAAAGTGGTTTGAATTTGAATGGTGAGGTAGGTGGGGTTTTATGAAGGATGGATGTGAGTGGTGAAGAGAATAGTGGGATTTGATAGGTGAGGGGTTTTTAGGGAAGAGGTATTGAGGTGATTGGTGAATGGGTGAAGAAGAGAGAGAGAGAGGTGGGGTCGGTGGGAATCCTGTGGGGTCCACAGATCCTGAGGTGTCAAGAATTTCTCATCCCTGCACCATGTGGCGTGCAAAACGCCCCTTGCTGCCAATCCTGGCGTTAAACGCCAGGCTGCTGCCCATTTCTGGCGCTTAACGCCAGCTTCTTGTCTATTCCTGGCGTTAAACGCCAGTCTGGTGCCCATTTCTGGCGTTAAACGCCCAGAATGGTGCCAGACTGGGCGTTTAACGCCCATTCTGCTACCCTTACTGGCGTTTAAACGCCAGTAAGTTTCTCATCCAGGGTGTTCTATTTTTCATTCTATTTTTCCTTCTGTTTTTGCTTTTCCAATTGTTTTTGTGACTTTTCATGATCATCAACCTACAGAAAACATAAAATAACAAAAGAAAATAGAAATTTAACATAGATAAGTAAAGATTGGGTTGCCTCCCAACAAGCGCTTCTTTAATGTCAATAGCTTGACAGTGGGCTCTCATGGAGCCTTACAGATGTTCAGAGCAATGTTGGAACCTCCCAACATCAAACTTAGAGTTTGAATGTGGGGGTTCAATACCAAACTTAAAGTTTGGTTGTGGCCTCCCAACACCAAACTTAGAGTTTGACTGTGGGTGAAGTTTGACTCTGTATTGAGAGAAGCTCTTCATGCTTCCTCTCCATGGTGACAGAGGGATATCCTTGAGCTTTAAACACAAGGGAGTCTTCATCCACTTGAATGATCAATTCTCCTCTGTCAACATCAATCACAGCTTTTGCTGTGGCTAGGAAGGGTCTGCCAAGGATAATGGATTCATCCATACACTTCCCAGTCTCTAGGATTATGAAATCAGCAGGGATGTAATGGTCTTCAACCCTTACCAAGACATCCTCTACAAGTCTATAAGCCTGTTTCTTTGAATTGTCTGCCATCTTCAGTGAGATTCTTGCAGCTTGTACCTCAATGATCCCTAGCTTCTCCATTACAGATAGAGGCATGAGGTTTATACTTGACTCTAGATCACACAGAGCCTTCTCAAAGGTCATGGTGCCTATGGTACAAGGGATTGAGAATTTTCCAGGGTCTTGTCTCTTCAGAGGTAATTTCTGCCTAATCAAGTCATCCAGTTCTTTGATGAGCAATGGAGGTTCATCCTCCCAAGTCTCATTACCAAACAACCTGGCATTTAGCTTCATGATTGCTCCAAGGTACTTAGCAACTTGCTCTTCAGTAACATCTTCATCCTCTTCAGAGGAAGAATACTCATCAGAGCTCATGAATGGAAGAAGTAAATTCAATGGAATCTCTATGGTCTCTGTGTGAGCCTCAGATTCCCATGGTTCCTCATCAGGGAACTCCATGGAGGCCAGTGGACGTCCATTAAGGTCATCCTCAGTGGAGATCACTGCCTCTTCCTCCTCTCCAGGTTCGGCCGTGTGGGTTGTGGTTATGGCCTTGCACTCTCTTTTTGGATTTTCTTCTGTATTGCTTGGGAGAGTACTAGGAGGGAGTTCAGTAATTTTCTTACTCAGCTGACCCACTTGTGCCTCCAAATTTCTAATGGAGGACCTTGTTTCAGTCATGAAACTTTGAGTGGTTTTGATTAGATCAGAGACAATGGTTGCTAAGTCAGAGTAGCTCTGCTTAGAATTCTCTGTCTGTTGCTGAGAAGATGATGGAAAAGGCTTGCTATTGCTAAACCTGTTTCTTCCACCATTATTGTTGTTGAAACCTTGTTGAGGTCTCTGTTGATCCTTCCATGAGAGATTTGGATGATTTCTCCATGAAGGATTATAGGTGTTTCCATAGGGTTCTCCTATGTAATTCACCTCTTCCATTGCTGGGTTCTCAGGATCATAAGCTTCTTCTTCAGAGGAAGCTTCCTTAGTACTACCTGTTGCTTCTTGCATTCCAGACAGACTCTGAGAAATCATATTGACTTGTTGGGTCAATATTTTATTCTGAGCCAATATGGCATTCAGAGTATCAATCTCAAGAACTTCTTTCTTCTGAGCTATCCCATTATTCACAGGATTCCTTTTAGAAGTGTACATGAATTGGTTATTTGCAACCATTTCAATGAGTTCCTGAGCTTCTGCAGGCGTCTTCTTCAGATGAAGAGATTGATGAGAGAACTTTTGCGTGGTCTAGAAATTTGCGGATAAATCCTCGTTGCAAGTATAGTTTCTAAACCTTCAAAAGCCCTTTCATACAAACGTTTTGGTTGTCACAAGTAACAAACCCCTTTGAAATTGATAACCGAGTATTCAAACCTCGGGTCGTCTTCTCAAGGAATTGCAAGGAGGTGTTCTTATTATTGGTTATGAGTCTTGTAAATTGGGGGGTTTTTAATGTATGAGATAAAAAGCAACAATAGTAAATGGCAGAGGAAATGAAATAATAGCAATAAAAATAAACTCTTGGCAAGGTATTAGAAATTGGAAGTCCAGACTCAGTTATCTTGAGTTACTAATTTCTTAACCAAAGTCAAGAATGTAGAAAGCTAAATTAAAATCACGAATATCTGGAATACCTTAGATAAAATACATTCAAAGTAGTAAAATCTAACATGGAAAAGTTCATAAGCCAATTGGGTAACATAAATCAAATACAAATAAAAGCATGAGAGTATCTGAAAGTAAAAGAGAAATAAAAAGTAAAAGGAATATTAAACCTGGATCGAGAGTTACTCCTAAAACTAAGAGAAATCCTAAATCCTAATCCTAAGAGAGAGGAGAGAACCTCTCTCTCTAAAAACTACATCTACTCCTAAAATTATGAATTATGAGAGCCTCCTCATGAATGGATGCATTCTCCCACTTTATAGTCTCTAATATGTGTTTTCTGGGCCGCAAACTGGGTCAAAAATAGTCCAGAATTCGCTGGGTTCGAATTTTGCCACGCTGGATTTCCGTCATTGCGATGCGGCCGCATGGATCACGCGGTCGTGTCACCTAGCGTCAGGGAAACTATAACATATTATATATCAAATCAAAGCCCCGGACGTTAGCTTTCCAATGCAACTGGAATCGCGTCATTTGGACCTCTATAGCTAAAGTTATAGCCGTTTGAGTGCAAAGAGGTCAGGCTGAACAGCTTAGCAATTTCTCCTACTTCTTGTATTCCTTCCACTTTTGCATGCTTCCTTTTCATCCTCTGAGCCATTCCTGCCCTGTAATCTCTGAAATCACTTAACACACATATCAAGGCATCTAATGGTAATAAGAAAGGATTAATATTAGCAAATATAAGTCCAAAGAAACATGTTTTCAATCAAAGCACATAATTAGGAAGGCAAATGTAAAACCATGCAAATAGTATGAATAAGTGGGTGAAGAGTAGATAAAAACCACTCAATTGAGCACAAGATAAACCATAAAATAGTGGTTTATCAACCTCCCCACAGTTAAACATTAGCGTGTCCTCATGCTAAGCTCAAGAGAAGCTATAAAGATGAAGAGGAAAGTATGAAATGCAACCTATCTATATGAATGCAACTACATGCAAAATGTTTCTACCTAGTTGGTTAAAAGTAAACAAATCTTTTAAGAAAAAATATGAACTGGATTTCACTAATTCAAATTATGAAAATGAAGTACAAATAGACTTGCAAGAAGAAAATAGCTCATGAAAGCAGGGAACAAGGAATTGAGCATCGAACCCTCACTGGTAGTGTATATACTCTAATCGCTCAGGTGTTTAAGGTTCGATTCTCTCAATTCCCTACTAACCTTGCTTTCTAAGGCTTGCTCTTCATCTAACAATCAACATAAATTTGATGCACAAATACACATATCAAGAGGTCTTTTAAAGGTTGTAATGAGGTTAGGGTCAAGGTAGGATTGTATTTGGTCAAGTGGACTAAAATCTGAATCCTTAATTAACTTAAACTTTCCACCTAACTTAAACAATCCATGTAATCACAGTACAAAATCTAACTATCCATTAACCATGTTTTCCACATATTCATGCATTCTAATTTCAAGTACAACTCATATGCATTGCTTTCACCACTTACTTTGGGGCATTTTGTCCCCTTTTATTATTTGCTCTTTTTCTTTTCTTTTTCTCCTTTATTTTTCTTTTTTTCTTTTTTTTTTTATATTATTTTTTTCTTTTTTTTCTTTTGTTTTTCTCAATGCATATGATTAAAGTATTGAATGCATGAATCATGTCCTAAACATTTTTTTTCACATTTTTAGAAAATTCTAATATACTCAATTCTCAAACCAATTGTTTCCAAATTCGCTTCCCCACACTTAATTTATGAGCACTCTCACTAGTCTAAGCTAACTAAGGATTCAAATTAAGGACATTATTGTTTTTCGCTTAGAGTTAATGATGTGCTAAATAAAAGGAACAAAGGGGTAAAATAGGCTCAAAATTGGTTTGCAAGGGATAATGAAAGGTAAGGCCATATGGGTATGTAAGATCAGTGAAACAAAGGCCTCAATCATGTAAGTGCATGCATACATCAAACCATGGAAATATAGAATTAAGCAAGACAAAGATCACAATTTTAGAGAGAAAAATACACACTAAAACAAAATTTTGGTTGATAAAATGCAACCAATTCAAATAAGCTCAAAATCTCACAGGTTGTGTGTTCTTTAGCTCAAAAACCATGTTCCAATATAATATCTCTTCAAACAAGTGTAACATTAAATTTTATTCAAATTAGTGAAATTCTCAAAAAATTTTCTTGAAAAAGAAAATATTACTTTAACCAAGTGGTAAAATATGCACAAATATCAAACAAACATGCAAATGCAACAACTAACTACAAAAAGAAAATTTAAACATTGGTGTTTGAGATAAGAAAGTACTAACCCATGGAGATCGGTATCGACCTCCCCACACTTAAAGATTGCACCGTCCTCGGTGCATGCTAAGATGTGCAAGTGGATGGGGGTTGTGATTTCTCAGCTGGGCTCTTTTTTTGTTCCTTTCCTTGCCGGCGGTTTGGGAGTAGCTTTCTCCTTTCCTTCCTTGGTGGCCATCCTGAAGAAGGGAAGAGAAAGTAAATTAAATTCAAATAGATATATAGCAAAGAAGAGAATGGAAGAGTGGTGATGGATGCACATTAGGATGTAATTGACATTAACACATGCTCTCGAGTACATGTGAAAAGCCAGCAATGAAAAATAGCCAATGCATCGAAAGATAAGTGGATGCAGGGTGTTTATTGGCATGCCAGAAAAGGGCATGAGTAGCATAGACCAAGCATTACTTGTAATAAATTACCATGTTTGTATTGACAATTATATTCAATTAAAATAGTAAATGGAGTTTATGAAAAGCAAGCATTAAATAGTATAAAGTATAATAGAGAGGTGCATAATGCCATATGGGCTTTTTCACAAACACATAGCATGTATGGTAAATAAGCTATTTGAAAGTATTAAATTGAACATGCAAGCATCCTTTAAAAAAATATATATATATATATATATATATATATATATATATATATATATATATATATATATATATATAATTGTCAAATAATTATGCAATAATCCACAATGACCCAAATAAAATTCCAACACCAGTGAAAATAATGCAATGAATGAATTATGCAAAATGAAGTAAAATAAAATGAAAGATAAAAAGAATGAGAAGGGAAAGAAAGAGAGGGGAAGTAAGTAAGAAATAAGGAGGGAAAAGAGAAAATAGGATTTGGGGAAGAGAAAGACAAGATATTTTGGCATATGAGGTTAAGGTGTGCGACGCTGGCGACGCGGTCGCGTGGGTGACACGGTCGCGTGGTTCGCAAATAACGTTAGGCGACGCGGACGCGTGGGACACTCGATCGCGTGACTTGATTTGTGTTGGTGGCGCGAGTGCAGCCTCGCGGTCACACAACTCTCTGTTCAAAACTTAGTATTGCCAAAATCCTGGGTGACGCGATCGCGTGGGGCATGCGATCGCGTGAATGGCCATCTTTTAAAAACGACGCGGACGCGTGGGGCACGCGTTCGCGTGGTGAGGCTTGGGCTTCCAGCACGAGTCCAGCCCAACTCCAGCTCAACTTTCTGCCATACACCCTTTTTACGCCGATTTCAGATCACGCGGCCGCGTGGGTGATGCGGTCGCGTGGGAGGCCATTATTCCCATATGACGCGGTCGCGTCAGCGATGCGGTCGCGTGGGGTGATTTGTGCCATTGGCACGCCTCCAGCGCTGCTCCTGCGAAACTCTCTGTTCATACTAATGTTGTCTCCCATCTTCTTGCGACGCGGATGCGTCGTTGATGCGGTCGCGTCGCGTGCTCGCTTTTTTTTTTTTTGATAATCTGAAAAAAGATGCAGAATGCAGTGTTAATATGAATGTGATGCAAAACTCCAGGTTCAATATAACAAAATAAAATAAAATTCAAAAACAAATAAAACTAAATAAAAATGAAAAATGAACGATCATACCATGGTGGGTTGTCTCCCACCTAGCACTTTTAGTTAGAATCCTTAAGTTGGACATTTGGTGAGCTCCCTGTTATGGTGGCTTATGCTTGTATTCATCCAGGAATCTCCACCAATGTTTGTATCTCCAGTAACCTCCGGGGTCCCAAACTAGGCATGTAAAACCCTTGAGCAGCTTCAAAAAGATTCTTAGGCTCCCGGGGTGTTGGATGTCATAACAGATTCCAGGATCCCAAACCTTGCTTTTACACCCATTTTTGTCGAGATCTGTATTTTTCCAGCTGGGTGATAAGTAATTTGAATTCTCACTGCAGCTACCAAACAGCTTCCTAGACCCATTCAATTGAGCTCTACACCAACCTTTGCGTTTAAACTCAAAGCTTCCAACCATAATGAACTTTGCGGGACAATTCTTACCACTGGCCATCTTTCTCTTACTCTTAATGCCACAAAGAGCTCTAAGTTGACCATCCGTCTCCAGTAGCCCATATTCAAGTGGAATTAGAAAGCTAAGGGATATGAAATTTACCCACTTGAATGTTGTGAAGGATAATGGCAACTTAGGGGGAGGTATTTTTAATGCAATTGCAAGT